>NC_088922.1:66445000-66520000 GCF_038396675.1 Hydra vulgaris | reverse complement strand
TTCATCTCAAACATTTCTGGGAGCAAATTACCTCAGGCAAAACAGCAGCTCCAGAAAATTTAATGTTCAAACGGTTTCAGACAAACTGGAATGAAATCAAGGAAACTGTTGATTCTTTCAATTCAATAAGGTTTGATACCAATTCCATCAGCAATACTTTCTTGGCAACCCAGATGGAGGAAACTATCCAGTATTGCAAAGATGCATTAAACACTGACATATTTCCAAGAGGGAATTATAGGGAGTTGTTGGAACTTACCCTGACGTATCTGTATCCTAAAATATTTTTCAAAGTTTGAGCTTCAGGCTGTGTTTCTCATGCTAGGTTCATATCAAAAGCCATTTACTACTTGAAGATTCAGATATTGAGTACACATCTGCCCTATGATTTGACTGCTTCCCAAAATAAAGAGTTGAAGACAATGGCAGAATTTATCTTGATTTTCTATTCTGTCTGGTTTCTGAGAACCTCATTGCCCTCAGCGACACCATTTCAGGATGGAAAAGCCTATTGGCAAATGGCGCAGTACAAAGAATATGTAGAGAAACACAACTCTGATTCCAAGAGAGTTCTAAACGGAATTGAAAATACAATGATGTCAATGAAGAGACACACCTGGTACTTAGATGAAACTTTGGTTCCACTTGCTCTCCTAGACCCTACCCTTCCTGATGTGGAGAAAGAAAACATCGCAAAAACATTACTCTCCAAACCAGTTCCTGATCATTTTCAGCATTCAGAGAAGTCAAACTTGATAAACGAGTTAAAATTTAAACAAGAAGTGCCACCAGGACTTGCTCCATTAATTGGAGAGAACTCTTGGTTCATCTTCAGTTTATTAAACCTGACAAGAATGGAGGACAAACTTTGGTTAAACTGTCCTGCTCCTATGTGGTACTATATTGACCAGTTCAAAACATTCTCCAATTTTGTAAGTAAACTTGAAGTAGGAAACGATTGTTCTGAAAGGGCTGTAAAACTTGTATTAGTGAACAATGTTCACAATGAGGATGATCGTCAAGAACTTATACTAGATGTGCAGCAAAGACGAGATCACCTCCGTGGGTCAGAAACCAAGGAACAGTTGCAGCTAGCATATGAAGTAATAGGAAAGCAGAGAAAAAAATAATGTGATTTATATACTATATTTATGCATTGCAATATATTATATTATATTTACATATCATGATTTTAAAATTTATATTGCCAAATGATGTTTCTTTTTGCTAAAGAAAATAAAGTAATTTTAAATAATATGATTTATAATAAAATTTAAATAACTTCGGCCCCCCCCCCTTCTAACAAAGAAGATATAGAGTGGGTATAAATCTCAAATAATAGGATGAGGGGGGTGGGTAGCTATTGACATGCCCCTTCTATATAAACATTATTAATGCTTAGTTTTAATACTAATTTTCAAAATTTGGCCTAAATATGAAGAATAAACCAGCATCAGTTATACATAGTAATGCGTCATTTTATATAAAAAAACCGGTTTTTTCACCACTTTGTCCACATCATGTGGAACAAATACCAATATATTTCTTTTTATTCATACCCTATTATAAATAAGAAGTCCAAAATATACAATATAGAAGAAAGATTGGCTTTCCATGTTGATTTTAAAGGTCCCCGCAAGACCCCTGAATCTTGCTATGTTTTTATACACAAATTTGACTGGCGGAGACCTCTCAAGTCACGTGACATTAAAGATTTTGGGCTTAAAATTATATTTATATTGGTGGTCAACCATTCCAGGTAGGACCAACTTGATTTTCCAAAATTCGTCAAAAATAAATCACCCTAATATATATATATATATATATATATATATATATATATATATATATATATATATATATATATATATATATATATATATATATGTATATATATATGTATATATATATATATATATATATATATATATATATATATATATATATATACATATATATACACACACACACACATATATATATATGCATATATATATATATATATATATATATATATATATATATATATATATATATATATATATATATATATATATATATATATATATATAAATCTATATATATATATATATAAATATAGATGTATATATAAATAAATATATATATATATACATATACATATATATATATATATATATATATATATATATATATATATATATATATATATATATATATATATATATATATATATATATATATATATATATATATATATACACATAAAATACTCTATCCATATCTAAGAAGGCAATTTCTTAATATTATTTTTGCGCACCTAATGTAAAAATCTGCTCTTTCATTTTTCAAAATAAAAAAAAGAAGAAAAAAACGAAGAATAATGAAAGAAAAGACTGCTGCCCCATGCCAAACCCTCAATGTAGCAGCACAAGCCCTTGCAACTTCCTGATTTTGTATAACATCATCTGTGTGCATCTAATGCTGCATTTATATATGTGTGTGTATATATATATATATATATATATATATATATATATATATATATACATATATATATTTTTAAAACATCTTTGCTTCCAACAAGGCTGCAAGCAACCACTTACTAGAGTTAGAAGTTATTGGAAGAGAAAAGATGAAGATTGTAGAGCAAGATAACGATTGACAGATAACTTAAAGGACTGCAAATTATATGAATCAGGAAAGCAAGATAAAGGAAGCAAATTCCAAAGAACTAATGTTCGAGGAAAAAAGGATGAAACTTAGGAATAGTCACAGAAAAAGGATGAGACTTAATTTAATGACGAGTAACACGAGAATGAATTTTAGCAGATGGCACAAGAGACGCTAGCTCTTTAGAGCAATGCCCATTATAGTAATTGTAAAAAAAAGAGAAAGAGAAGCAACATTACAACGATGTGATAATGGTTGGAGGTTGGCTGCAAGAGCAGGTCAAACTATGTTTTTAAATACATTGTGCACCTTGTCTAAATGAGAAAGGGCATCATTGGAAGATCCGCCCCAGATATGGCAAAAGTATTCCATACAAGGCCAGATTTGAGATTGTTAGAGATAGAGAATAGAATCCGAAGTAAGATAGTGTCGAGTTCGATAAAGAGATGCAACCTTAGCAGATGCTAATTTTGCAACGAATTAGATATATGGTCTCCAAGAAAGATCGGAAGTAAGAGTAAATCCTAGAAGATAAAGGGTAGATGACTAATCGAGTACATTACCCTTCAAAAAAGAAAGATCTAAATTATTGCAACGATTATAACAATTGGCTGAAAAAAATTGAGTTCTATCAGAATTAAAGTTCTAGCAGAAGTGAGATCCTTTTCAAGCTCAAGTGCCCCCTCCAAGCAATCAAAGAGTGTTGGCTTCTTATCATGACAAGAATAAATGGTAGTATCATCAGCAAACAATGCCACCTTAGATGTCAGAATATCTGGAAGATTGTTAATGTAAATTTAAATGAGTATAGGGCCAAAAATAGAACCTTGAGGAACCCCTGAAGTTACAGAAATAAGAAGAAGAGTGCTGTCCATCGAGGAAAACTTTTATACTACAATTAGAAAGGACGGATTCAATAATCTTAATGATATTATCAAATATACCGTAAGAAGAAAGCTTATGGAGAAGACCACCATGCCAAACTTTATCAAAGCTTTAGAAATGTCAAGAGCGATGGTCTTTACCTCTCCACCTTTATCTAATGCACGATAAAACCAATCGGTTATTACTGTTGACAAATCAGCTGTAGAATGAGAAGATCAAAATCCATATTGATGATCAGAAAGTAAGTTATTAGATTCAAGATAAGAAATTAAGTGTTTGTTAATTAAAGATTCAAAAACCTTGCTTATGATAGGAAGAAGGAACCCCTGAAGTTACAGAAATAAGAAGAAGAGTGCTGTCCATCGAGGAAAACTTTTATACTACGATTGGAAAGGAAGGATTCAATAATCTTAAAGATGCTACTAGATACACTGTAAACAGAAAGCTTATGGAGAAGACCAAAATGCTAAACTTTGTCACAAGCTTTAGAAACGTCAAGAGCAATGGCTTTAACTTTTCCACCTTCATCTAATGCACAGTAAAACCTATCAGTTATTACTGTTAACAATCAGCTGTAAAACAAGAAGATCGAAATCCATATTGATGATCAGAAAGTAAGTTATTAGATTCAAGATAAGAAATTAAGTGTTTGTTAATTAAAGATTCAAAAACCTTGCTTATGATAGGAAGAAGACTAATGGGACAGTAGTTAGACGAATCAGATTGCTCTCCAGAATTTTTGAGAATAGGGATAACAGATGCCGCTTTCCAGCAGGCTGGAAAACAAGACTCTGATAAGCACTTGTTGAATAGTTTTGAAAGTATAGACAACAGCTCCGGAGAACACTTCTGCAAGACTATAACAGGTATGTTGTCCGGGCCACAAGCTGTAGAAGAGTCTAAGCAGGAAATCACTTTAGATACAGAAGCTGGAGTGATACGAATGTCAAGCAATGGATCAACCTATCTGACGACTAACTCATGTAGAACGGAACAAGTGGAATCAAGAGATGATATTAATGAAAAATTCTTAGCAAACAATTCAGCTTTGTCTTTAGATGAGGTGACAAAGTCTGAACCATACAAGAGAGGTGGAATTACAGATTTGCCCTTATTATTGATACTATTAAAGATTCTCCAGAAGTCACGAGAGCCTAATTTTTGTGATGAAATACAAGATTTCATGACCTGGGAATAGCATACTTTGGCGTTAGACAAAACCTTTATACAGTAGTTTCTAGCAGTAATAAACAGACGTCTGTTTTCTAGATGATAGATATGGGAGTAATGATTTGGATTGGCAATTGCAACAGCACAATGTGAGGAAAACCATAGAGTAGAGTGAGGCTTGACCTGGAATCATCAAGAGGGAATAAAAGTATCCATGCCAGCTTGAATCCACAAAGGAATGTAAGAAGCACATTTGTCAACAGGAAGACGAAAGACTTCTACCCAAGGGCCATCATGAAGAAAATTACGGAAAGAGTCCCAGTCAGCTTCAAGGTAGTTGTAAGAGGTATGATAATAGGGGGATTCAGGTGATGAAGAAGAATGAGATATTAGTTTTAGAGAGATCAAACTGTGACCAGAAGCACCTAAGGGTGAATATGGAGAAACTGAGTACTGACTAGGATCAGAAACAAGACATAAGACGAGTAGAGAAGGTAAATGATTTGGGTTGTCTGGAAAGTTGGAAAGTTGACTATTTGAGTTAGAGATTGAGAAAGCCAAAAGTTGTGGGCTTTAAAGCCTCCAGAGTCACTGACACTAGAGCCTAGTCATTCAGTGTGATGAGCATTCAAGTCACCAACAACAACGACATTGGCTGATGGATAAAGAGAGAGGGCTGGGTCAATATGATCAGAAATGACATCAAAAAGAGCGCAGTCTTGAGATGAAGGAGAGAGATATAGAACAAAGAGAAAGACGATAGAGTGAAGTGGTGCTAAACAAAAGGACATCAAAGAATAGTCTGTGGATTCAAACCTAGTTTCCTGACATGGTGTGAATTCTTAAAAATGTAAATACCCAGACCAAGCATGTGATTATTGGAGTCTTTACAAATTAAAGGATGATAACCATCAACACTAAGATCACAAGAAGAGACAGCTGAACTCAAATTAGTCTCACAAAGAGCAAGTAGGTCTGGTAAATTTTACAAGAGGTATGACTCAATAGAAAAAAAGTTACTTTAAAGACCACGAATATTAGTGAATGATAGGTTTAGAGAACTTGGTAATGATGATAGTTTTTGAGTTTAATAGTTTTTGGTACTTTATTCATTATTAAATTTGTTAAACAACTTGACTTAAAGCATAGATAGTACTCAGTACACTGTTTAATAGCCCAAGCAACTGCCTCATTACTATTAATAAACCCTAAGCCGTAACAAAAGGCTGCAAACGTGGCCTTGGCAATGCACACCAAAAGGACAAATAGGGACACTATCCATGCGAAACATGGCACTGTGAATACTTTGATATTTTTCAGCTGTTGATGGATTAGCCTCTCTGAGAGCTACCACAGAGTTCAGTAAACCTGACTAGCAGCCGGCCTCAGAACCATAAAACTGAGTTTTAGAGCTGTACATCATTAGGAGATAATATGAGATAATAAGCACTAATAGATAATAACCTGATAATAAAAAGGAGGTAATAAACACTGATAGATAATAACCTGATAGTAAACCGGAGGTAATAAACACTGATAATCCTGATAATGAAAGAAAAATCTAAAAAATTCTGTAAAACCTGATAATAATAGGAGATAATAAACATCATATATATATATATATATATATATATATATATATATATATATATATATATATATATATATATATATATATATCATATATATATATATATATATATATATATATATATATATATATATATATATATATATATATACATATATATATATATATATATATATATATATATATATATATATATATATATATATATATATCATATATATATACAGGGCTTGTGATGAAAAAAATGATGCTCGTAAAATTATAATATGTTGTCATCAAGCGCAATTATGCGCGCTGAGGGTCAAGGCCGCGAAAGCGATCTTGAAATTTGAAAATTGCGGAAGACTGTGTTTATAAAAAGCTTTCTATTTATTACTTGACTTTCATTCGCCAATGTTTGAAGTAGTATCTACAACAAGGCATTTATACTACTTCAACAATGTAGTTTTTTATACTTCCCAACCTCTTGTTTTTTATTTGTGCCAGATCGCTATTTTTTTAAACTAATAATGGTAAAAAAAAAAGGAACCAAACAAAAACGCAAGTGCCTTATACGTTCTTATAATAGTATTGAAGAAAAAATTTGTAGCTAAAATTTTTTGCTTTCGTTGTTTTGACATGCATTTAAAACGCTGTTAACTTATATATTAATGCTATATTTATGATTAACAGTTTTTATATTTCTTGATATTTTTTTAATAATTAATTTTTTTTCGTAAATGAATTAATAACTATTAAATATATTTTTTTATAATTTTATATTTAAACTATTCAAAAATGAATTTAAAAAAATCTCCTTTATGAAAATTTATTATTATTATAAACGATGTGTGGAATATTATTAACAATAAATAAAATAAATCTTATTTGACATTTTTACAAAATTAAAAATATTCAGAAGCTTTAACTTTCTTATAGTTATTTCCTAATTTTTTATTCCCATTTCATTTGCACATTTTTATATTCACATTGTGTTTCCACGTGCACTTGGTTAAAATAGCTAACATTCCATTATTGAAATCAGCTGTAACCACTTCAAACAGTTCATTCATTATGTTAGTGCAAAATGGAACAATGCTGACAAAATAGCAAAACAGAAATGTGTAGAAAGTGAGTGATGTAATGCTTATATTTTATATAAGTACTTTGTATAAAGATATAAGTATAAGGAAGACGGAGTTTTACTGTTAAATCAACAAGTTTTATCATTACCTAAAAAATTTAATTACAAATATTTTATACAAAACCATATAAAAGTGTATATATATATATACATATATACATATATATATACATATATATATATATATATATATATATATATATATATATATAAATACATATACATATATATGTATATGTATATGTATATGTATATATATATATATATATATATATATATATATATATATATATATATATATATATATATATATATATATATATGTATATACAGTGTCTCAAAAAATTATCCGATCAAATATTTTTTTAAATATCTTTCCAAAAAAAAGTGCTGCATTTTCATAACTTTAAATTTTTTTGGTAAACTCAAGATTAATAAAAATAAAACAACATGTTTTTAAATAAAGATTTTATTTATTTTAATGTAAAATATAAACCACAAAATTTTTAGTATTAAAATAAAGGAACTTAGGTTGTTTTTTTATTGTCAAAAAAATATTCGACCAAACATATTATTTGATTCAAAATTAATTATTATATAACAAAACAACTATTTTAATACTTTGTTGGGCCTCCCTTTGCTTGGATTACAGCTTCTAGACGTCTAGACATTGATTAGACTAAAAATTTTGTTTGTACCAGTTGAATCTTTTTGCAGGCTTCTACAATTGCCATTTTGAGGTTATCTTTTTTGGAGAATGACCAATCTCCAATATTTCGATCTAAAATTTCCCACAAATGTTAAATGGGATTAAGGTCCAGTATTGTGCGGACCATTCCAAGACCTTAACATTATTTTCAGCAAACCACTCCTTGGTTTTAGTGGCACTATGCATGGGATCATTATCTTGCTGAAATATAAATCCCAGATCCTAGCCGAAGTTTTCGAGCAGATGACTTCAAATTTTACTTTAATATGTTTCTGTATTGCACCTTATCCAATATAGTATCAGTAAATTGGAGTGTTCCGATACCCTTCCAAACCATTGAACCCCATACCATCACGTCACCGCCACCATTATTGAGAGTTCCTCTCGCACAGCCTATTTTGTAGTCCTCTCCGGCTTATCATCCACACTTGATCGAATCAATTTATCTGACCAAAAATTCACTATATTGGCAGCTGCAATTGCTAGAGCAAGTGGAGAGGACCTCCAAAGTACAACATTATCAAGATCAACAGTCCGCCGCAAACGTATCATGCACTGTTCATCAACTGAAAATCATATTCAACAGAAATTTATGTCAAGTGAGAAACAACATATGGTTGTCCAATTGGATGGTAAGATGATGAGAGACAGCACCAACTATGAAAATCAAAAGTCCAATGTTGATAGAATTGCTATTGATGTGACTGGTCGTAATCTGGAGAAAATACTGGGTATTGTAGAGATATCATCTGGCACTGGACTGGCACAAGCAAAAGCAACCTTCCAGTTACTAACCATATGGAATGTTGCAAATTATATTGTCGGTATGTGTTTTGACACAACAGAGTCAAACACGGGTTCCAAAAATGGTGCGTGCATCTTGCTAGAGAAGTTGATGGAGAAAAATCTTCTCTACTTTGCTTGCCGTCACCATATGCATGAAGTAATTATTGGGGAAATATACTCAGTTTTGCTTGGACCCAGCAGTGGGCCCAACATAGCTCTATTTGAACGATTTCAGAAGTGTTGGCCAAGCATAAATCAAGCCAATTATGCTCCATTAGATGACGCCCATCTTGTTGAACCACAGCTTCAGCAACTTAGATCAGAGGCTGGCTGCTTTCTGCAGCCTTTCTTATCAGATGACTCTTCGTACTTACCAAGAGAAGACTACAAAGAGATGATCAAGCTGTGCCTTTTAATTTTGGGTTTTCCGTTATGCCGGGAGCTTATCACATGGCTAGATGGATGGCTAAAGTCATCTATTGTATGAAGATATACCTCTTAAGAAATGAATTCAAGCTGACTATGAAAGAACAGAACAACTTGTGCGAACTTTGTATCGTTGCTGCTCATATTTATGTACCAGCATGGGTTGCCTGTCCAATTGCAATTGATGCTCCAGCAAATGACCTGATGCTCTTCACAAGAATTAAACAATATTCTGAGATCAACAAGGTCATTTCAAATGCTGCTATGAAGAAGCTTCAAAATCATACTTGGTACCTTGGGTCAGAAATGATTCCACTTTCATTATTTTCTGACAGGGTTTGTGACACAGAAAAAAAGTTGATTGTTGAAGCTATGATTTAAAGCGGAGCTGATTGGAGTGTCAGGGGTATAAAGTGTCCAGCAGCAGAATTAAACAAGTTGGAAAAGAAGCAACTTCATGAGCTTGTTACATCATCATCAACTGCTGCTTTGCAGTCACTTGGTCTCGATGTAACCATTTTATCTGGAACCGATCCAAAGACCTGGGAGGAAATTGCTGAACTTCGTTATATTAAAGCAATTGTTAAATCTGTGAAAGTTATCAATGACACTGCTGAGCGTTCTGTTGCTCTTATGAGCACATCTAATCAATCCATCACAAAAACTGAATCTGAAATGCAAAAACTAATACAAGTTGTTGAGGACAACAGAAAACGCATTCTAGATTGCCACAAAAGCATCTTGATGACATATGCCACTGTTGCTAC
The DNA here is from genome assembly GCF_038396675.1 of Hydra vulgaris. NCBI lineage: Eukaryota > Metazoa > Cnidaria > Hydrozoa > Anthoathecata > Hydridae > Hydra > Hydra vulgaris. The sequence continues at coordinate 66,509,891 of NC_088922.1, read as the reverse complement.
AGACTAAACTTTTGATCTTGTAAATAGTGCAACATTTGAATGTTATTTGCATTATTTAAGGAATTTTTTGAAAATGAATAATTGTATATCATAGCATTAACTCAAGTTTTTTAAATATTGTTGTTGCGGTGAATGCTTTTAACACAGTAAATTTTTATCATAAATATCAGCCTCATATATATATATGAATATATATATCGCAAAAAAATTTATTCTACAGTGTTTAAATTGTAAATGAAATGTTACAATTGCTGTTTAAAAGAAATTATTTTTTGTTAAATAGAAATTTTATAACCTGTTAACTTTTTATACTATTTTAAAAATACCTGTTGCACATAAAGGTTCTAAAAATTCTTGTAAACCAGGAGGCACTCCTCGTACAATATCCGAAGAATAGCCCTCTTCAGGAAGCAAAAAAGGCAACTGCAACTGAATATCTTCTTCCAACTTCACTTCTCTACCATCATTGTGTGTTAGTTCATCTGATGTACTCTCTGCAATACTCACAATACTGTCAATCACATCTATAAATCAATACTTCTGATTCAATAACCATATACATTATTTATCAATCTATGAATTTGTTATAAACAAATTAATTGAACTAAATTGAACATACTTAACCATGATGTGAATAAAAACTATTGTTTTACAAGTTTTAATAAAATGTTATAAAATAAAAAATGCTTAATATAATGTTAAGTGTTATTATTGTAACCATGAGTCTATAGCACGATCAAAACTTAAAATTAATAAACTATATGTAAAATTTATTGAACAAAAGCTTTTTCAATTACGCCTGTTCAAGGTATGCATACATACATGAATGTATGTTTGTATATATGTATGTAAGTATGTATGTATATATGTATGTTTGTACGTATGCATGTATCATGAATGTAAAAATAATTTCCTTTTTCATAACCCACAATATGACTTTTTTTATAGCTCATTATATGTATTATGTTTCTAAATTATCAACAATGTTTTTTTTGCTTTGATAAATTAAAATAAAATCATGCTATAAATTATAAAGAAAGAACCTTGTGGCAAAAGTGGTTCATAATCTTCAGGAAGATAGTTCTCCAGCAACACTCGAATTTGCAAGGAATTTAATTTAAAACACGTTGAAGTTAAATCAGCTAGATCTTCAATAGTATCTTTGCGTGCTTCCAATAAATGAGCAGTCTAACATTAACAAAACAACAATAAAAATCAACATTACCTTTAAGTGTTTCTTTGTGTACCTCCAATAAATGTGCAGGCTAATATTAAATGTGCAGGCTAACAAAAATATGATGATACAAATAATGTAATGAGTTTAACATTGATTGTGTGATATCATCGTCTGACAAAAAATGTGTAGTCAATAAATGTTTAATAATAACAAATGTGCAACAATGAATTTTATAGGTGCATTACTAAATATTCTAGAAATATATAAGTTGAAAATTTAAAGTTGTAAATTTATTAATTTTTTCATTGCTGATATTAAAAAAGCAAACAATAACAATTAAAACTTCTTTTGATAAACCTAAAATCAGGAATGTGCTGGCTCTAAAAGGTCCAAGTAGAATTTTATAAAAGGGGCCAACTTAATATTTTAGAATTTTTACTTTTATTTTAAAAAGTAATTTGTAAATATATAAAAGTCAATAAAAGTTGACCTTATTGAATGAAATTATTTCCAACTACAGGAATAATGACGCATTTGGGGTTTTGTTTCATATAAAAAACTTTCTCACAATTTTATTGTAACCCTATATACTTTTTGCAATTGATTTAAAAATAACAATAACTGTATTAGGAATAAAAATGAATAACATTGTATTTATTAGAAATAAAAGATAATTAGTTTTTTAAACTTGTTTATTTTCATATAAACTGTTTAAGAAATAAATAAATAAAAAAGATAATTTAAAATAAATGAAAGATAATAAAACAAGTTATTTATAAATATTTTGTAGTAAGTAATAGACTGATGAATAACTTTATTATGATTTTATTATTTAGACTGATAAGTTAATGGTTTCGCCTCCTGTACTTATGTATCTGTGTCTGTGTATTACATGTAAATTTCCAATAGTTAATTCTTGTTGTTACTTTTCTAGTTATTAACACTACTATCAGCCGTTCATCATGCCTTGTATTAAATAAAAAATGCTTAACGCAATAGTCTAATATGAATTTAACATCATATCATCATTCTCTTGATTTGTTTATTTTTTTAAACCATTAACTTTTTTCAATTACTGCAATAATATTAATTACCGCAAAACGAGTTAAATGTTATTTAACTTCTTTTTTATTATTACTATAAAGGAATGCTTATCTTCTTTTACTTTTTTTTAATATAAAATAATTAAAATTAATATTTCTTTTCTCGACATTTGCATAAAAGAATTTAAATATGTAAAGTTTTTGAATTTTTAAATGATTATTTCTTAAATTTCTAATTGCGGCTTTGCAACTATGAACGATTTTTTATTTAAAAAAATTAGCGAGTAGCAAATAAAAAAATAACGTTAATTTACTTTATTTATTAAAAGTTTATTATTTTATTAACAATTTTGTTGTGATAGCAAAGATTATTTTTCCAAACATCATTTACTTAAATTATATTGCAGTATATATTGTTTATTAAAAAATAATTGCTGCAATTTAACTTGCGTTATAAAAAAGTTTAACTTATGTTTCGTGCATTTTTTGATGTAGCCGTTTTATTTAAAATTTAATTTTGAGTAAAAAAAAAAAATGTTTAGGAAGGAAAATCGAAAAAACTAGTGCGATAAAAATGAGCTAACCTTTTTTAAGAATAAATAAAATCTAAATATTGAACAATATTTAGTAATATTTCTAAATAAATTTAACAGCTAGGTTAAACCCAAGCATTAACTTTAATTTTAATAAACTTAAATATATTTTTTTAATCAAAATTAAATTATACATTTTTTTGTCAGAATAAAATTATATATATATATATATATATATATATATATATATATATATATATATATATATATATATATATATATATATATATATATATATATATATACTTTAAGCTTGAAGCAAAGATCATGATAATATTATCATTAATATTGAAGTAATTAATATTGTCATTCAAATTTTTGTCAACAAATATTTTTACATAATGGTCATTCAAAAGTTAATGTGATTTTTTTTATAATTAATTACTTCTTCTATATTACTGCTTATAGAATAATTTAAAGTTAAAAAATGATAAAAAGTTGCTTAACCAAAATCGCTAATTGCTTACGTAAATTGCTCTATGTGTAACGCTTTAAAATAAGGCCTGCATTATCATAGCTATGACAATGAAACTGAATATTATTTAAAAAGCCAATAATAAGGAATGAACTTGAAAAACTTTAGTAGAAAAAAGTTTTTATAACTAAGTATATTAAAACTCTTACTTGTACAATTCGGGCTAAATGGCAATCAGCAGCCAACTCTAGACCTTGTCTTTCTGCCCATGCTTCAACATAACTTAAACGAACACGTAAACAATTTCCCCATAGTCTGGTACACAATCGAAGATCTGGCTCTAGTATAATACGATTGAAAACCCACATGTTTATATAGTGGAAGAGTTGAGAAAAAAGTTGAATTGTTAGTGCAGCATTCACACGGCATCGACGAAGCAGCGACATAGCTGATGATAAGATGTAAAGAATGTCTGCCATTATTGGAACACCATGATGCTTTATACGCAAAGCTAGATAAAATATAATAAAACATATTTAAAGGTTCAGAGCAGACAGTTTAAAAAAATGTTGTTTTAAGAGCCATCTTAAACTATATATATATATATATATATATATATATATATATATATATATATATATATATATATATATATGTATATATATATATATATATATATATATATATATATATATATATATATATATATATATATATATATATATATTTATGGCGTAAATTACTATTTATATGGCGTTGTCACATTAGAAAAGTTTTGAGAAAGTATTTATTAATCATTAATAATTAAAATAAATTATATCTTTATTTAAAATTAAAAAAAATAAAGATCAGAAAATCAATATTTATACTTCAATTAATTTATTTAAAGTTAAATCAAAAATAAAAATTTTATAATTCTTATTAAAAAAAATTTTCTATTAATTTTATTTAAAGACTTTTATTAATGATCAATGAATACTTTTTCAAAACTTTTTAAATGTGACAACACGCCGGTTTTTCCACTGAAGTCTTTAAATATATATATTAGGATAGGTTGATTTTAGCTATTTTTATTTTCAAATAGAATAATGTTATAGTTACTATAGTTACTGTAAATAAAATAAAAAAGAAAAGTAGTTTCACCAAATCTCAAGTATTCTGCGTTAAAAATGGATTTTACATTTTACTTATGGATTTACATTTGTCATCTCAATTTAGAACTAATTTCGTTCAGTAGCAAGATTTTTTTAATTTTGGTCTTTGAAAATATTTTTATTAAGATAAGTAACCTCATAATAAAAATAAGTGCAAATGCTCTATAAAGCCAATACATTTTGCTAAATTAACTAATTAAAGCTAAGTTTGTTTTAAGGTTATGTTGTATGTTTATGTTTTGATTAAATCTCTGACGCAGTGTGAGCTCAATAATCAATTAGTGACTCTAACAACTATAAAACCTATGCTCACCTTAATCTTTAGTATTTTGTTAGATGTGATGTTTTTTCCTAATGCATATTCCCATCAATGTTTTAAGTACTGCTTACAAATAGTAACTACACCAGGTCAAGTCAGGTTCAAAAACTCATTGTAGATGTAGTTGGACCTGCTCTATCTGTCAAGATTGAGCCTCTGCTCAAAAGAGCTATCATTTCTAAATGAGCTAAACTCATTCTCACTCATTAAAATTCATTCTCACTCACACTCACTATTATCTCTAAATGAACTAAAACTCTTTCTTACTTGACTGGTCATTCAACAAAATCTCATTTTTTTTATTGTATATGTCCCTACATGCTCTAAAAACTTTTAACCCATTAGTTTTTCCCTCACACTTTAACCTTTTCTCCCAATTCATGTCAACTATTTCCTTGCTCTTTAACTGTTTTCTTTTTTTTCTCTAGTAACTCACAACTTGTGGTTGCTTGCAGCCTTGTTGGGAGTGAATCAGAATAAAAAAATAAAGTAAAATAAAATATTTTTTAACGTTAAAAGTTATATTTGTTAAATTAATTCTATTTTAGTAAATTGTAAAAGTATTAACTATTTTTACAATTTCTTAAAATAAAATAAAACTTTTAATGACAATAGACGAATAGTATTTTTATCTAGTATTTTTGATAACTATGTAAAAATTCTGCTCATAAATAACTAATTTTTATTTGCAATTTCTGAAGTAGATCAAAATAAATTATATTTAAAAACTTTTTAAAAGAAGTTATCCATCTCACTAAATATTACAATCTAATACATTGTGTATATATAACTGGTTCCAAAAATCCATAAGTAGGAAAGTTAAAGATCTTCTTGTACTTGTTAAATATATTACAAACACGGCAAAGAAAACACTAAAAAATCTTGATGCTAACTTGGACAAGCTCTTCAATACTTTTCTGTGTATCTGTACATTTAAGTGTCTGTCCTTGTAGTGACAGAAAAGTTTTTTGTAATAAAGAAAATTGCATTAAAGAACATATCGTATGTCTTTGCCCTCAAAATACTAATGCACCTTCTTAAAGACAGAGTCTACCTTTGTAACCAGAGGAAAAAAAATTGCTCATCGACTTTTGTCCATTTATAGAAAAGCTGTAAAGAATAAAAGATTTGATAAAGATTGATAAAGATTGACAACAAATCTCATATAGTAGTTGATAAAGCAGAATCCCTTATACCAAAAAAAATTTATTTGAAGAAATAAGCGGCTCATCTCATAGAGATGAACTTTTTATAATTTTAATATTTGTTGTAAATGAAATAGAGAACATTTTTTTTTCAAAACATTTTTAGGAATGGCAATCAAACACGCTTGGCCAGGAAGGCGTGCTATTTCAAATCTTTATATCATCAAAACAAAATATCATTTGTGTGGTATTATTTACGCAAATAATATTTCGTTTTGACGATATAAACACGGTTTTTAACACGATATAACCACGATTTTTAATAAATGCGCTGAAAAAAATGTTTTTAATTACCTTAGAATAAATAACTTCAACATGTTTATTTATACTAACGTTTTTATATTAGCAAAACGCTTTTAAATAAAGTAGCTAATGATTTTAATTAAAGTATGATTGAATGTTGTATAAATTTTTGTTTATATTATTTAGTTTTAAGATCTTTTTATAAGTAAAATTTATAAAAAAATTTTTTAACTTTTTAAACGACAACATTAAACAATGACGATCTCTTAAATAAACTTTATATAAGAATCATTAAAGTTAATTCACTCAAAAAGTAGAAAGATTATTTCAATACAAATAACAAAAAATAAAAAGTATTTTTATTTTTTGTTATTTGAAAAATAACAAAAAATAAAAATACTTTTCTGCAAGTTGTTTGAATTAAATAACTTTGATCTTTACTTATGTTTTTTTATATTAAAACGCTTTGAAATAAAGTAATTAATCACTGGTAATGATTTTTTATAAAAATGAACAAATTTAATGAATTTTATATGTTTCTTTTATATTTATATAGGTATGTATTTTTTATTATAAATGTCTTTAAATAAAAAACATATCATACCAACTTTTTAAATAAACAATTCTTTTTTCTTTTGTTTATGTCAAAGAATTGTGAAGAATCTATTTTTTAACTTTTAAATGTGCGCATTTTTTAAACAATCGTTAGATGTAAGTTGTTACTTTATTTAAAAAGGGTTTTGCATAATATTATATTATAAAATTAGTAAAGATAAACGATTAAAAGTTATTTATTCCAAACATAATTTTAATCGTTATAGTTTATCATTTATTTTAGTTTTGACTCTATTTTTTATTTTATTTTTATTTAAAGTTACTTTTATTTTATTTATTGTTAATTTTTTTTACTAAGATTTACTTGCTTCTTTTACAATGAGTTTCTTCATAGTTAAGTTAAAAAATAATTTTTTCAGCGTTTTTTTTAAATGTATACAAATTTTCAAAACATATTAACAGTCGTGGTCATGATTTTAAAATCAAATAGTATTTGCGTGGTCATATAATGAGGTGAAATCGCATGTCTTCCTAGCCAAGCCTGACCAACAAATAGTTCTTCTAGCAATCATTGTGACTTTTTATCAGGGATGCGGAGTCCCAAAAAGGACTCCGGATTTGAAAGTCACAAAAAAAATCCTAGTTTATGGTATCCTGGAGCTCTAAAGATATAAATAAGTTTATGGACTACTAATAGGAAAAAAATTAAGACTTTTAGGTTAGAGGAACAATTGTTTTTTGAACACGGAGTCCTTAGGTATAATGGCGGCAGGGACTCCGAGACTCCAGACTCCAGAGCTTCTGGACACTACAGACTTGGAAAAAGTATAGATATAAAGACGGAGTCCTTTTGGGACTCTGCATCCCTACTTTTTATAACAATTTTGTAACTCAGGGTTACAGTTACAAAATAGTTATAAAAAGACACAATGATTGCTAATTTAAATTGCAACTTTAATTCTACAAGATAATAATTAAATTTTTCTTCCGTGTTTTTTTTTATCAATTCAATAAGTTTTATTCCTCTTTTTTTTCTTTTAATTAAAATGAGCAAAAAGAATTTTATCATTTTATAAAACTTTTTTTTATTCTCTAAAAAAATTTGTTTTTAAGTTTGAAATAAGTTGTATATAATACTCATTTGCTTAATTTTAACTTTTTTAACTTTTTTAATTTTTTTAACTTGATAAAAAAAAAGAAAAAAATTTAATTTAATTTGATTGACAAAATAAAACTAAAATGGCATTTCACTTTTTAAAAATTAACTTTTCAATAAAATTCTACTTAAGTATATAATACTATTGTATATTTCAAACGCTGGTAAGAGTACTAGCACATGTTAAACTTGTTATGACTTCTTTAAATGTTTTTATGTTCTAAATTACGACAAATCTATTATATCATTAGGGTAAATCCATATGAAATCATCCAGACACCATTGCGTCTCAGAATTTGTTCATTTTTACCTCACTTGCAGTCCATATTAAAAAAAATTATAACTGTGAAAATTTTAGTTAAAAATAAACATGGGCTCCAGAGATATCGTCAGTTGAAATAATACTGACTCATCATTTTAGTGATTATCTGAAGTGGCTACAAAGCAACTTTGACATATAGTATCTTCATAATGGCTTGGGGAAATTTCTTAAAATTTGGTACCCCAATAGATTTTTATTTGAGGAATCCAAAAATAGCACCCTCAAGACTTGATTGTCTCAGGAAATGCCTCATTTATCCGATTTTGTTCAAAATTATTGGCTTGTAAATTAATGATTTTTGGAGGTGAAATGAAGAATGTGGCCCAAAATCCCGAGTAAAAAGTTTAATTGTATATCATTATTTCATCTTAGGTCTACTGAAAAAAATTAGATTCATCAATTGTCTCTCTAATACTTGATCAAAATTTGCATTTAAAAATGGTATCTTTTTAGAAAAATTTATATTTTCTGAGGAAAGCAATTGAAATGTTTTTTAAAACATTTACTTAAATAAAACACCAAATAGTGTTATTTAGTGACTATTTTAGAACATTTATATTCATATGCCAAAGGAGGGCCAGGGGGGACTCTGACTAACTCTGAAAATCTCCTTGGATTTTTTTTTTTTTTTTTTTTTTTTACATAAAATGAATTATAATAAAAAATCATTAAAATAAAAATTAATAATATATATTTTTTTAGTTTAAGTTTAAGAAACAATTTATTTTCATTATTTCAAATTAGTGAATGCTTACATCCTATTATATCAAAAACAGGCATAAGTTTTGTTTTGTTCTTTTTAAAGGTTTACTTTACTTGTTTGTATTTTCTTAAAGAATGTGAGTTTTATTGTTTTTATATTTTTTTTGGTAGGTAATAGTATAAATAATAAACATATTCAATATGAAGAAATGTGATATTGGAAAAAGTCCTAACATTCATTGCCACAAAACTGGATTTTCTAGAAAACAAGGTTTTGTTGAATTCAAAGTTATTTGTTTCAGAATTTCTTGACATAATGCTCTTTTAACAGTCCCACCAATACCATCACAGGGGGATTTACCATGACTGTTAGCAAAAAATACCTATTCAGCACTTAAATCAAATTCTTTACTGTGATGACAAAGATTGATAAAGTTTTTAAAATTTTTAAATTGTGCTTCACAACCATCGGAAAAGTATTTCATACTTGATACATTAGGTAGATTTTCTTTGATATATCTACTTATATCTTTCTTAGTCTTGTAAATAAATCCTGTGTCATGATCAACATCTTCAGGTAACAAAAAGATTTATGTTTGAGAACTTTTTTCTCTATAAAATAAAGTACAATTGTAAAGAGTGAACATTGACTTTATCTCTAGTGATAACTTTGAACCTTATCCTGAACAACATATTGATAATTTTCAGCAAAATCTCCTAAAATTAAGCATTCGTGTTGGTTAAGATTTTCTTTACAGTTTTTCAAGTATCTACTTTGTGTTTTTGTAATATATGAATGAGTGGTAAGGTTGTCAATGCTGTTAAATAATAATAAATCATTAAGTTCATCTAGTGGCAAAGACTGTAATAATAGTGTTGTACGATCGGTACTCTACCATTGCTTGAATGCTATATTTTCTTAGAGCTCATGTACTCTTGTCCATAAACTCTTGCACTAAAAAAGTAATTTTAATGCTTCAATACCAGGGCATTGGTTACATCAATGCAACATACATTCTGCATTTTCAAGAGAACAAACAATGCCATGAAATCTTTATAACTTTTATTCCACCTAATGGCATCAATAAGAAGTTTTGTATTTTGGTGATGTATACATACACATACATTGTGAGTACCTGACACATTAATTGTAATGCACCATTTAGGTTTAAGCATACAAAACTTTGACAAACTGACTTTGATGTTAGGGTAGTCTTTTTTAAACGCAACATATAATTCATTAAGATTGAGTAGCAATAATCTTTTTTGAACATGTTGGTTTTTCTTAACACTTAACACAAAATCTTTTTTTCCCGGCATCATTCTTGAAAATTCATCACTTTGATAAAACTTAATCTGGTGAAAGTGGGTTTCGAGTTTTTTTTTCGGGCAATGATAGAATTCCATGCTCATTTTTAACTTTTCTTGCAATTCGAACACGATACTCAGACACTTCAAAGTAGCTTGATATCTTTGTATGTATCCATGATTTTGGTGCGAGTGTTAGCACTTTATGGCAATAAGACTCGGTCTCTGAAATTTTTGTTTTTTGTTTCATACATTAAAATATCTAGATCATGGTCATTGTTTATGTTGTTGTTTGAAATTGGGCTTTTTATTTCTGTTGTTAAAGAAGTTTCTTTAATATTATAAGTTAATGAGAAAATTTTTGCAACTCTGTCAATAGTGTTCTCAAACTTTTGTATTGATGCAGGCAATTTGCTGTGTTTTGAAAGACTTTTTAGTTTGACTGGTGAAATTTTAAGCAGTTCTATAATAGTATCTAACTTAATTTTTTTCTCACTTTTTGATTCCCATTCTTCTTGTGAATTTAAATCTTCATCCATTTCTACTGCTTTTTAGTAACATTTACTGCAGAATTTCCAACCTGGGGTTACATTAACATTATTTTCTCGCAAAAGCTTTTTCAAGTCTAGGGAAATCTTTATATTACCTAAGAAACAAATTTAGTTTTAAGTTTTTTAAATTACTAAAAATAAAAAAATTGTTATAAATAATAAATTCTATTTCTTTTAATTTTCATATCAATTCTGTTGTAATTAATTTTAGATTACCTTTAATAGCAATTTTTTTACTTTCCTTGGGTGTTCGAAAAGGATTGCAGTACTTTATAATTTTTCTCTCAAAATATTATCCATAGAACTGCTTATGATAACAACATATAATTCTTATTGAACAATATTTTTCCCTTAAGTTTGCCCACCCTATGAATGTTAAGACATTTTCCAATACCACATTTCTCCATATTGAATATGTTTATTATTTATACTATTACCTTCCAAAAAAATATAAAAACAATAAAACTCACATTCTTTAAGAAAATACAAACAAGTAAAGTAAACCTTTAAAAAGAACAAAACAAAACTTATGCCTGTTTTTGATATAATAGGATGTAAGCATTCACTAATTTGAAATAATGAAAATAAATTGTTTCTTAAACTTAAACTAAAAAAATATATATTATTAATTTTTATTTTAATGATTTTTTATTATAATTCATTTTATGTAAAAAAAAAAAAAAAAAAAAAAAAATCCAAGGAGATTTTCAGAGTTAGTCAGAGTCCCCCCTGGCCCTCCTTTGGCATATGAATATAAATGTTCTAAAATAGTCACTAAATAACACTATTTGGTGTTTTATTTAAGTAAATGTTTTAAAAAACATTTCAATTGCTTTCCTCAGAAAATATAAATTTTTCTAAAAAGATACCATTTTTAAATGCAAATTTTGATCAAGTATTAGAGAGACAATTGATGAATCTAATTTTTTTCAGTAGACCTAAGATGAAATAATGATATACAATTAAACTTTTTACTCGGGATTTTGGGCCACATTCTTCATTTCACCTCCAAAAATCATTAATTTACAAGCCAATAATTTTGAACAAAATCGGATAAACGAGGCATTTCCTGAGACAATCAAGTCTTGAGGGTGCTATTTTTGGATTCCTCAAATAAAAATCTATTGGGGTACCAAATTTTAAGAAATTTCCCCAAGCCATTATGAAGATACTATATGTCAAAGTTGCTTTGTAGCCACTTCAGATAATCACTAAAATGATGAGTCAGTATTATTTTAACTGACAATATCTCTGGAGCCCATGTGCATTTTCAACTAAAATTTTCACAGTTATAATTTTTTTTAACATGGACTGCAAGTGAGGTAAAAATGAACAAATTAGACGTAAGGGTGTCATAGTCAATGGATGATTTCATATGGAATGATCCATTATGAGATTTAGTTTATCAAGATTTTAAATAATAGCATAATGATACATTTAATTTTGTAATTATTTTTTTTTATACATTTTTTGAAGGTCTCTATCATATATCCTTTAACACTTCATATCTTTAGAGTTACTAATTAAATTTTTGATAGACTGTCTTATTTTGCAAGTTTTTTTAAAGAGGAAATTTAAATAGTATGCATTGGCACTTTTTCTAAAATAACCATCTCTTCTTTTAAATTTGGAGACTGGAGTAACTAACTCAATAAGAGGTCTATTGAATATTTTATACCTAAATGTAAATAAACTCTTGTATAAGTATATAAATTTATGATGAAACATGCACATGAGGCTTTATTTAAACCTGCAAAACATCTTTACAAATAAAAATTATTTAAAGAAACATGATTTTATAAAAATATAACTTTTTAATTTAGAAGTCTAGGGGAAAAAATTTCTACCTGGAGTAATCCATTGCTCACCCACAGTTCCTCCATATGGACCATCATTTATTCTAAATGTTCTATGGTTATCGTCGCTTGTCCAATTTAGTAGTTCTGTTGACTCTGCACGTTCAAGAACTTCATCATTTAAAATTGCATCTAATTCTTCAGGGTGAATATCAACTGTATCTGATGGGTCAAGAAAAGCAGGTAAAGCAAGACTGAGCTGTTCTTCCATTGCATTGACAAGTAAACTAAATAAAACAAAAAAGTTGTGAGTTAAAATTTAATAACAAAAAAAAAAAAAAAAATCATAGGGTTGCTTTTTTTTTTAATATAAATAAAAATTATAGATTGTGGGGTAATTTTAAATTTAACTCACGCAAAAGCCTCTTGAATAGATTGAGCAAGTATAGCTTGAGCTGTTTGTGTTAGAGGTCCCAAGTCAATATCTTGACGATAAAAATGCAACAACTCTGATGCATTAGCCATCCAAAAAGCTAATCCTCCAGCTAAACAGTCGTTTTCCTAAAACAATATCTATAATTGTAACTTCAACAAATTTTATCAATAAAACAAATTAAAAAATTATTATTATTATTATAAAATAAATATAATCCTAAATATAATATAAGCCTAATAAATACATTCATGCTTTTAAGTATACATAAAAATACCTGAATAGTTTGCTGAAGACTGATAGCTATTTGCTTTGTAATGTTTCCAACCAATCGAGCTTGTTCTGATGAGTTAATACCAGGATGAAAGCTTTGTGTAAGCACATAGCGAGCAGCAAGATAAAGTGTGTAAGTTGGAGCCAATTTAAAACTGAGAGCAGCTCCATTAACTTCACTGATCACAGCAGCAAAGAAAGCATCTTTACCATTATCAATAAATGAAAGCGAAGCAGGTAGTAAATTATCGACATTGTTTAAACTATTTAAAATGTCTGGAGCAGATTGACGATATTTTCGATAACTATCTCTCAAATTACTTGTTTGAGAATGATAACTTGTATCTTGTAAATTGTCAACACTCTAAAATTTTCAATAACTTCATAAAATACTTAAAAATAAAATATAGTTACAATAATGTCATCATTTTAAGAGAACAATTACTTTTCTTAAAAGGACAACTGAAATTTATAAAAACTACCAGTCAGTTGCATAACAGGGTGACAAGACAATTGTTATTTATAATCTAGTATTTACAACAAAAATAAAATTACAATAAAACAATATTTTTAGCTTGCAAGAGGCTTTTTTGTCATTATTTGAACAAAATATCGTTAGCCCTATACTCTTTTTAATTTACATTAACAATCTTCCAGATATTTTCACATCTAAGGCGGTATTGTTCGCTGATAATATTACCATTTATTCTTGTATTGATAAGAAGCCAACACTCTCTGATTGCTTGGAGGGGCATTTGAGCTTGAAAAAGATCTCACTTCTGCTACAGCATGGGGCACACAGTGGCTGGTGAACTTTAATTTACATAAACCCAATTTTTTTTAACCAATCATTACCGCAATAATTTAGATTGTCCTATATTTATGAACAGTGATATACTCAGCAAGTCATCTACCCTTTATCTTCTAGGATTAACTCTTACTTTCAATCTTACTTGGAAGGCATATCAAATCCATCGCAAAAGCATCTGCTAAGGTTGCATCTCTTTACCGTGTGCCCCATTTTCTGATTCCGGATTCTATTCTCCATCTCTAAACCTCAAATCCATTCTAGTATGGAATACTGTTGTCATATCTGGGGCGGATCTTCTAATGATGCTGTTTCTCTTTTAGACAAGGTGCAAAAATGCATTGTAAACATAGTTGGACCTGCTTTTGCAGCCAACCTACAACCATTATCACATCGTTGTGATGCTTCTCTTTCTCTTTCCTACAAATACTATAATAGTCACTGCTCTAAAGAACTAGCGCCTCTTGTGCCATCTACTAAAATTCATTCTGCAATTAGTCACCATTCAATTAAGTTTTATCTTTTTTCTGTGACTATTTTTAAGTGCTCTAAAAACTCTTATTCCTCTAGTTTTTTTCCTCGAACATCAGTTCATTGGAATTTGCTTCCTTTATCTTGCTTTTCTGATTCGTGTAACTTGCAATCTTTTAAGTTGTCTGTCAATTGTTATCTTGCTCTATAAACTTCATCTTTTCTCTTCTAGTAATTTCTAACTCTAATAGTGGTTGCTTGCAACCTTGTTGGAAGAAAGATGTTAAAAAAAAAAATCAATTTAAATAAAAAATTAAAATGGTATCAGACTACCAATAATTGTAGCAGAAACTCAAGTTAGATATAAGCAAGTTAGATATTAGCAATGCTTTAGTCACATAAAGGTGACTAAAGCCTAAGGTGACACTGCTGCATTTCATTACTTTTTTTTTATTTTCTTGTTTTGAAGAATAAATTTCTTGTTTAATTCTTTTGTTTGTTTATAATTGCTTTGAACTCATAACTTAATAACATAACACTGTTAACTTAATTAATAGTTAAGTTTTAGTATTTCTTGAATTTAGTTTGAAATAAATTCATTTATAATGGCATCATTAAAAAAACTATTAAAACTATTAAATTATTATATTATAATGTAGTAAATTCTTCAATTGTTTCTTAAAAACTATTAATATTTAAAATTCTTAATAAATATTAATATTGTCCTCTCTTTTCTGTAAGAGAGCATGATGCTAAACTAATTAAGACTTTTATTGTAATTTTCCTACAGAAAAAAGAGGATAATAGCAACCCTTGTTATTCCACAACTGTTGTTAGAGTCTGTTCATATTCCTTGTTTTTGAAACTAAATGCTTCCAACTGGTCAGTCATGTCTTTATGACCATTATACATACGTCCTTGATTCTATCAATTAGCAATGATAACTTAAAAACTTTCATATGCCAACTGTTTAAAGATTTATCATTTTGTCTTAAAAAGCACATTTAACACAAAAATCTTTAATTACTATTTTATCAGTCAAAATTAAGATTTAAAGCTAGAAGACTGGTTTAGCCTCTAGAATTTCTTTGATCTGATTTTTTCACAAAAATTTTATTAGTTCAGAAAAGAATTGTGAAAAGTATATGGAAAAACATAAAAAAAGCTTTCTAGAAACATCTGATGAAGTATGCTTTAAAAGACTCAAACAATTATGTTGGTAAAATACAAATAAAATTGTAATTCAAATTGAAATGCAAATAAATTTGTAAAAAAAAAAAAGGAAATTGTAAAGAAGATCGAGATTACTAGAATATGGTACATATCGAGAAAAAAATTTTTTAGTGAGGTAATGAGGATTTTAGAAAGAATTATTGCCCACAAAATAAGCAATGTATTTATAAAACCAGTGACTTGATTAATTGCTATTAAGCATCAGCGTTACCACACCAGCGGTAAAAAAATTTCAACGATTTTCAAGCATCAAATCTTTGATTTTTTGGATGTGCCCTTCGCCAGTAGATGTTGATGGTCGTCCAGATCGCAACTTGTCTTCAACATATTCTCGGCCTTCTATGAACTTATTGTACCACTTATAAACGTTTTTTTGTGCCATAGTTTGATCACCAAAGGCCTTCCGCAACATTTTCAATGTGTTTGCACAAGAGTATTCATTTGTATAAATTTGTACGCAAGTTCTTTGTTCAACAAAATCACCCACTGTAGAAATTGAAAAACTTACTCTTGGTTGTTTACAAAAACACACGTAACTCAGAGATAATTAAACCTTTTGACAAATAGACGCTTGGCAAATGTTATAGACAGTCCAACCAACCTAGGAAAAAAAAATTACCTACCTTCATAATGCCCAGGAGTATTAAATGACAATTTCACCTTACTTTTTGATCACAGTAGTATATCTACTATAGCATATTTATGTAACAAACTGCTACCATATTTTTATTACATTAATTAAATATGAATTTTCAGAAAAAGAAAAAAAAACAAAGAATAGTGAAAGAAAAGATTGCTGCCCCATGCCAAACCCTCAGGCAATGTAGCAGCACTCCAATGCGAGTCAGGCTATTTTTCAGTCGATGTATGTACTGAAGCCCCCGGTAGCAGGCTATTTCAGTATAAGATATTTACATACACCTGTGTGTTTACTACCATGCTGTTACCAATCAAACAATAATTCCACAAACACAAAATTTTGAGTAAAGATATAAACAGAGTTTTACCTATAATACAACCATTTGTTCTTTTAACTGTGATTTAAAAAAACCAAAACTCTTTCTGTTAGGAAAGTGATTTTTACTGATGAGAACATTTCTATGTAGAACTGATACAGAGCAAAACAGAAGTTGAATAAAAAATAAGGATTTGAGAGGAGTTATAGACATAATCAAAGCAATTTTTAAAATTCTGTGGAGTGACTAAACATTTAATTTCTTTATGCTTAAGATTAAAAGCAATGAATAATTTTTCAATTAAACATTATATGCTAAAAAACAGAAATGTTAAGAAAATGGCTGGCGTACTCTTATCCTTTAGATTAATACAAGTTTCAAAAACAACTGCAAAACAACTATTGATGAGCATGTCAAAAAGATAAAACAAGTGAAAAAAATTATTGGTTCTGCAAAAAAAAAAAAAAAAAGGAAAATAATTTGTTCATTTAGCAGGAATTTGGAAGTTTAAAGTAAAAACTTAAAAATCTTCTAAAAACATAATAAAAATTTCTATGGCTCGATAAGACTTTTTTTTGGTTTCATGAATGAAATATACAAAATGAGGTAAGAATATTAGAATTATTATTATTTTAAGATCGCATTTATTAATATTAGTATTATAGTGAAATATCTTACCTTTGCAGAATACATTTGTTTTTTCGTTTTGTTTGTTTCCACTTCACCACTCACACCAAAGGTTGTTTCAAGAGTGTGGTCATCGTCAACAATGCTCCCCTTTTCATTAAGAATGAGCTCCATCATTTCAGGTGATATTGAAGAATGAGTACTACAATAAAAATCAAAGTAACAAACATAATAAATATATACCTAAAAATAAGAATAAAAATCAAAGAAAAAATTAATTTAAAGAAAATTTTTTCTCATAAAATGCAGTGACAATTTAATTATTTTTTTTTTAATTAAAAATGTTTTTTGAAATACTATCTTTTTTATTTAAGTTTTTCCTTAAAATTAAGTTCATATACATTATTTAATAGAATGAATGAGAATTAAATAATCAATATTAAATTTCATCAAATCAGATTTTTATTTTATGAATGAATACCAAATTCTCTCTCAAGCCTAACTTATAATTTAATTCATCACTTAAAATTTTCTGATAATATAACTAAACACTAAACTATAATTTTATCACATGAAAGTAATAAATATCAGGTTCACCAAGTCATTCTGTTAAATACATAGCAGATAAAATACATAGGGTATTAAGAAAAAATAAAACTTGAAAATTTTTTAAGAATAGTAACAGACAATGCAATAAACATGAAAAAGCGATGGAGATTAATAGAAGAAACCTATCCTTATATAAAAGCAGGGCTGTACCGAGCCAATTTTGTGCTTCGGGCAAGAAAAGATAATTGCCCTCTTCAAAAAAATTAAACGAAAAAAATGATTTATTGATCACAAAATTTATCACATCAAGTTATAAGTAAAATTTGTCATTAAGGTTGCACAAACTTTAGTTTAATGTCACTTTTCTGGCTTTTCTTGAGGCAAATTTACTAATGACATCATCAAAATCAATGTTGTTTGCCACTTCATTTTCAATTGAAATTATAGCCAAACTAGACAAATATTCTTGGCCCATTGTTGACCTCATATAGTTTTTTATGAGCTTAAGTTTACTGAAACTTCTCTCACATGTAGCAACTGTGACTGGTATGGTGAGGAAGATGCAAATAGCAATTTCCGTGTTGGGATAAGCATCGGTCAAAGAATATTTATGAATGAGCTGCAAAATGTCGATCGGGCTAGATTTTCAAAGTTGTCCATCTTTGCGGCAGCTTGATATTTAAAGTTTGCTATTTCTGACTGGAAATCGGAAGAATCTAACTTTGCCTTGTAAATTTGAGATAAATTTGCAGCTTTTTTCTTGAGTTCATCCACTGAACTTTTAGAAAGTGAATGCCCACTGAAGAAGTCAAAATCAAAGGATACAGCAGACAGCCTTAAACTGTCACTCAATTTGTGCAATAATGCTGTCAAACACAAGGTTGCACTAAGATCCAAATTCTGTTTCTGCTGTGAGAAGGTGAGAATCATCTTCAGTTTCATAAAGTGCTTCACTTTGTGCTTCCTCTTGATTAGAAAGCCACCACCAATTCTGCTCTGGTTAGCATTTTCTGTGGCACCTTTGATAATGTTTTCCACCCCAACATCTCGAAGATTCTGAGTGGAAGCCTTCAATCCTTTCATTTTTTTTGCGGCAATGTCAATTGAAATGGTTTTTGACTGAAGCAGTTTGTTTTCCCAGTCAATTAGAGAAAGAATTTGACACCAGAAATCCAACAAACACAAAAAACTGAAATCAATTTGAATGAGAAGTTCTTTTGCACTGCTAACTGTGACAGCATTTGTCATGGGATTGTGGATAATGGATTCCAAAACTTGAAGAACATCTTTGATTTGTCAAATTCCAAATGATGATCTGAACTTAAGTCAATTATAGGATCTGTTGAATTGTCATTAACTTCAATACAAATATCCTCTGAAATAATTTGTTTTTCCACTGAGTTTGTTACCAACCACTTTTTGAAACAGTTTTGTCACTTTCTTGTTTGTTTCTTGTCACTTTCTTGGCGTTGTTTTCTTCTCTTCTTAAATTAAGCACCAGATAATTTTTTGGTTCAATTCATAATAGAATCATAATGTTCAAAAGTTGTGTTTGTGTTTTCACATCAATAAGATTTGCGAGATTCTTCTAAAATATTTAGTGATTCTTTTGGCAAGACTAGTTGTTGTTTTGCTTACATATTGATTACATGCTTCAAGTTTTAAATTTTGTAATAAAAACATTAGTTTTCCTGCTTTTTTCATCTGATAATTAGTTTTTTCTGAATTTTTATTTCTTTAATTCAGCAAAAATTCTTGCTGCTATTTTGGTAATTCTTCTCTTTCACTAATTCAATGCAGAAGTCAATAGCTGTCCATAAAATTTTTTTGAAAAAACTCCTTTACATTAATTTATTTCAGTCAACTCACTTAACCAAGAAATTTTGGAATATTTTAATCAGGATTCTTTGGTAGATAAATTTTAAATTTAAAAAAATTAAAAATAAAAATGTTGTTTGCCAATTTTAAATTTAACAAAACTGGATTGAAAAAAAAAATTAACTGCACAGTGGTCAAAAACTGCACAGTGGTTAGAAATGCTTCAAAACAAACAACTGCACAGTGGTCAGAAATGCTCTAAAGTTCAACTGAATTTTAAATTAGTCTGTTATTAAAACATATATAAAGTACTTGACTTTCATTTTTTAACAATTTTTAAAACTCTACAAAAGCATGCACAGCCTTTTTCCTCTAAGCCTTTTTTTCTCCAAGCTATCAGTTTACATTTTTGCATTTAATCTTTAACCCCTGACATACCCCTTTGGATATTAAATTGATTTGATCCTTGACACTGGCTATCCTAAAATGTGTTACAAATGGGTGTAAAAATATGTGTTGTATTTATTTTCATTAAAAAAATGTTACTACAGGTTTGAAAAGCAAATAGAAAATTTTTTAATTTAAATAATTTCTTGCTTAAAATTTTTTGATTTTTGCATATTATAGCTGCTAGAGAAAGAAAAAATAATTAACTTGCTATTTCAAGCATTTCTAACCATTGTAAATTGGTTAAGAACTTTTATAATAAAATCTGCATTTCTCTTTTACTCTCTATTCACAATTTAATAAAATTATTTAAAAAAAACTAAAACAAAACTAATTAAGTTTTTTTTGGAAAAGTTGTAATCATTAAAAAAAAAGTTAAAAATAAGCAAGCAAGAAGTCTATAAAAATCTTTTATAAAAAATCCAAAAAACCTTCCAAAACAAAAAATCCCCTAAAAAAATGCTTTTTTTTAAGGAGGGAAGGGGGGGGGGAGGGGTGAAAAAATTTGATAATAAATTAACACATTTTTTTGCATTTCTAAGCCTCTATTCAGAAAACATCTTAAAACTCTTCTCTCACCTCTCATCGTCTTTTAACTCCTTACGGTACAACTTACTATAAACATACAATATACAAATTTATTTCCGACAAAGTACCCCTAGTTGTGCTAATGATCATAAAAACAATGCATTGCAAAATTTCAGCCAGATAAATTTTTTAATATTATAATCTAAAACAACTTATATTTTTTTTAATTCTGATTAACTCCCAACAAGGCTGCAAGCAACCACTATTAAGTTGGGAGTTACTAGAAAAAAAGAATAGAGTTATAGAGCAAGGAAACCGTTGACAGAAGACTTAAAAAGTTAAAAGTTCTATATCTATGCGGTAGTGGTGTAGTGGTAGAACGCTTGCTTCATAAGCGAGAGGTTCCGAGTTCGATTCCTACCACGTCCCTGGTAGTACCGCGCTCAACTTGTTTCTCTGCGCAGCGGCCTTTTCGTCAAGCTTCGTGTTTTGGAGTTATAGAGTTGGGAGAGGGTTATACCCACAAGTAGCCTCCTCATCTGTAGTGGCCTTCTTGGCCTTGGGAGGTGGATTACAAAAAAAAAATCAGGAAAACATAAAGATTGAAGATGCAACTTCACAACGATGGGAAAAAGGCTCAAACTTAGCAGATAGAGCGGGTCCAAATACATTTTTCAATGCGATTATGGATCTTGTCTAGAAGAGAAAGAACATGATTAGAAGAACCAGCCCAAATATAACAACAGTATTCCATACAGGAACGAATAAGAAATTTGTAGAAGTAGAGAATGGAATCAGGAGAGAGAAAATGGCAAGAACAGTAGGGAGAAGCAACCTTAGCTGATGCTAAATTAGCAATCGATTGTATATATGGTTTCCATGAAAAGTCAGTAGTAAACAATAATCTAAGAAGACATAAAAAAAAGGACTCAGTAAGGTTGCGATTTATTAATATAGGAATGTTGAGTTTTGTTGGAGTTAAAACTTACAAGCCACTATGAGCCCCAATCTGTTACAGAAGTGAGATCAGATTCAAGATTGGCTGCCTATTCTAAGCAAAAGATAAGAGATTACTTTTTGTCAAGACAGGAGTATAAA
The DNA here is from genome assembly GCF_038396675.1 of Hydra vulgaris. Lineage (NCBI taxonomy): Eukaryota > Metazoa > Cnidaria > Hydrozoa > Anthoathecata > Hydridae > Hydra > Hydra vulgaris. The sequence goes on along the minus strand of NC_088922.1, from coordinate 66,488,111 downwards.
GTTGAGTCATCAGTAAAAAGAGTTACTCTAGAGGTAAGGTTGTCGGGAAGATCATTAATGTAGATAAGAAATAAAACAAGACCAAGGTAGAACCTTGATGTACCTCAGAAGTTACTGGAAATGAAAAAGAGTGTTGGCCTTCAAGGATAATTTGAATAAAGCAGTCAGAAAGAATTTTTGATTATCTCAAAAATTTCCCAGACACACCATATGAAACAAGCTTATGGAGAAGACCAACATGCCAAATTTGTTGAAAGCCTTAGACACGTCTAAAGCGATAACCCTAGCCTCACCGCCTTTATCTAATGAACAATAAAATCTTTCAGTAACAGCAGTTAGCAAGTCAGCCGTAGCGCGAGAGGATCAAAAACCGTAGTGATTGTCTGACAGTAAGTTATTTGTTTCAAGATAGGATGTGAGAAACTTGGTTATCAAAGACTCAAAAACCTTGCTAATAACAGAACGAAGACTGATCAGACGATTATTGGAGGGTTCAGGATGTTCACTGGAGATTTTGAAAATTGGAACAACAGATGCAATTTTCCAGCAGGCAGGAAAACAAAATTCACTCAAGCACTTATTAAACAGTTTAGAGAGAATTGAAGAGAGTTCTGGAGAACAATTTTGTAAGACTGACAGAAATGTTGTCTGGACCACAAGTCGTAGAAGAGTTTAATCAAGATATGACTTTAGAAACAGAAGCTGTAGTGATTTGAATGTCTAACAATGGGTTAACCTGTTTAAAGGAAATGACCATAAAATTCAAGAGCCGAATTAGAAGAAAAGTTCTTTGCAAATAGTTCTGCCTTATCTTTGGGAGAGGTAATAAGATCAGCTCCATGAATGAGAGATAGAATGCTAGACCCACCCTTGTTAACGATGCTCTAGAGACTTTTTTTTTCAAAAGTCTCTAGAGCCTAACTTCTGAGACAAGATACAAAATTTAGTGAGCTGAGCAGGGATGCAGAGTCCCGAAAGGACTCTGGCTTTATATCTCTACTTTTTCCATGTCTTTAGTGTCCAGAAGCTCTAAACATGTTTGTTGACTTATGATCTGCTATAAGAAAAAAATTCATGAGATTTAATGACTTGAAACTTCTTATCTTTAAGCCCGGAGTCCTGGAGTCCGGGAGTCCTTGCCGCCATTATACTTAAGGACTCCGGGCTCAAAAAATGATTGTTCCTCTATTCAAATAGTCTTAAGTTTTTTTCAATTAGTAGACCAAACACTTGTTTCTATTTTTAGAGCTCCTGGATACCAAATACTAGGATAAAGTAATCTTTTTGCAACTTTCAAATCCGGAGTCTTTTTTGGGACTCCGCATCCCTGGAGCTGAGAATAATGGAACTTAGTATCTGACAGCACCTTTTTACATCGCTTTCTTGCAATAATAAACTTAATATTTGCAATAATAAACTCAATATTTTCTTTAATAAATATTTTGAAATGTGCTCTAGTGAACAAAAAACTTAAAATTTGAATGTAAGAAAAATTTAAATATATAGACCCAGCATGAAAAGTTTATACCCATGAAGTTTATTACAATTTTAATGATAAAAACTCCATTCTGTTAGTCAGTGGTTTTTATTTTATATCATTTATCATTCTGATAATTAGAGTTTTTTCAGTTCAATATTTTAAAATGAAAAAAAAAAAAAGTTTACTGCATTTTATAAAACAATAAAGAACAAAATAATAAGCAATTTAATAATAAGCAAATTAATAACTCCATTTTTACCTCTTAATTATTCTTGTGCTGGCTGTTATGTCAGTTGTATTGGAAAAAAATAAAGACATTTGACATATAGAATAGTTTGACACCATACAAATGATAAACCATCAAAAAAATGTTTATAAATATTTAAATTCATCTATTAATTGTAAAAATCTAACTAATTACAACTGCTTTGAGATTTTGAATGCAAACCTGACCAAAAACCAATAAAGATTGTATTCATATTAAATAGAAATACCCCTCTTCAAATAAACAAGCATACCATTATATTATAAATGTATCAATCTAGTTTAATTTAAGATTTTTTTTATTCTGCTATTTTTTATTAGTACATAACAAATTTGTTTGTTGTTAGTATTTCTCTGTAATGCCTTCACTTTTAAATTTTTAATATACCAAATTTTTAATTGTAGTACATAACTACAAAACATGAATTAATGAGAAGAGATGATTACAAAAACTGACAAGACTAAACAGAACAAATTTGAAAATCCATACTCCAAACATAAATCAAAACTTTAAATATATAAGATTTCAAAAACATAAAAACAAATCTTTATATTTTTTCTTAAGCTTTCATGATGTCACTTTCTATTTAATTGAAAGCACTCATAAACTTTTTAAAATAACTTAATTACAATATTTAGTTCACTTCACCCACCACAAATACTTAAACATGCAATAGACTACTTCAATATGCAATAGAGATTTGGAAAACTTCTCAAAAGAACTAATATTTAATCAATATAAAAATACAATGAATACAAGCACTAAAAAACAGCGTAATATATTAATTCAAACTAAAAAATTTAAAAACATTTTTGAAGGCACAGCTGTAAAGTTAGCTGGAGTTGTAATGAAATTATTTGAAAAAATAATAAAGAGTACAACAACAAAAAGTCCTTTTTCAAAAAATCAAAAAAAAAATCACCTAAAATACAATTGTTCAAACGAAGTAGAAAGCCCCATAAATGCAAAGTGTGTAATCACAAACATTATATATAAATGCACCATTGCTGCTAAGAACCAGCCCAACAAAGTATATACTGGTCGAAAGGAGGGTGAGTGGAAAACAAGGTATAATAACCATAAATCAATATAAAGTAACTAAGAGCAATATCATATTTTTCCAAAATTTAACCCAATTTTTCCCTGATTTTATGCAGATATCTAAATTTCACTGTTTTCTCTGATTTACCTGATCTGGCAGACACCCTGCTCTATTAATTCAATATAGCAAAAAGTTTTTATGACATATTTATGTTCATAATATTTCATTACAAACATATTACATTTAATTTTATTATAAAAATAATAATTAAAACACTTACTCTTTTTTATTGTATAATGGTAAATCATTATTTGATGAATTTATTAGTGATTCTCTGAATCCCCCACTAGCTATGCTGCTTGCATCATCAGCATCATCTAAAGGGTTACAAAATCGAAACGTATGAAGCCCACCAAATTGTACGATATCACCTGATTTTAACAGTGAAGTGTCGTAAATTCTTTTACCAAGTATACGTACATCTGCATCAGGACCATGAGGTACCATAGACACAGTTCCATCTGCATTTACAATTGAACAATGTGATGGAAGAATTTTAGGTGAAAAAAGTTGCATGTACTGCACATCTGAAGAAGGATTTCTACTACTTCCGATAACAGTTTCATGTGGTTTTATATAATATATTTTTGGTTTATAGTTTATTTCTTTTCCTTCAGGAGTAAGTTCTAAAAAGTAAGGCATTAAATCCTTGCTAATATTGTCAGATGTTCCTCTTCGGGCATCAGAAGGCTGTTGGGCAGGTGGAGTTTTCGGAAGTTCAACTTTACTTTTTTTTGAGTTCATTGACAGGCTAAGCGATCTTTTTGTTGTCGCAACTTCCTTTGGAGCTGGAGGGGGCTCTGGTACACCATGTTTTCTTCTTAAATGAAAAGTTAAAATACCTTTTGACTTAGGCCAACTATTCTGAATAGCTAAAGGGCAATCATGAGCCCTAATAACTCTCTCTTTACAAAGATTTACAGAATCTTTTGAGTCTGCAGGGGGTATAATTGCCATGACAATACAGAAATTATTAGGATGTTCTTTTGTTATTAAAAATTTATCTAATGCTGCAATTATTACAGTTTCAGCATTGTCTTTAACAGAAGCTAAAATAGTTTTATAAGGAATTTCGGGCTTTAAGCTCTCTGCAAATATTTTTAAAATTCCACCTGTTTGAGGTCCTTCTTTATTTTGAAACTCTTTAATCCTTTTCTCAAGCTTTTGCTGACGCCTTCTTCGCATAACTGCTTCAGGATTAGATATTGTTCTAGTGAGACTACTCTCAGGAAGTTCATTATAAACTTTATCAACAAGAGCTTTATCATTATTTTTACTGCGAAGGTCATATTCTTCTTTGCGTTTTTTTTTTAAATCTTTTTTCTCTCTACGAGATAGCCGCCTTTTTAACTGTCCTTCATCTTGGTTTATTTCAAAAAACTTAAGTGGCTGTATCTTAACATTTCCATCTTTTAATACAAACCGACCTTCTCTATCATCTTTATGCCAAAAAAGTTGAACAAGAAGTGGTTTTTCATCTAGACTTAATTTTCTAACATCTAAAGAAAAAAATATTTTTATCATTTAAAACAAAAGATGGAATTTATACTAACCTTTACTTTAAAAATATTTTAAATTAATAAAAATTACCTCCAGTTCCATGAATTTCATATAGTTCATAATTTGGAGTAGCTAACATTTTCATATCAGGACAAAACTTTTCAATGAGAATTGGCATTATATTACGCACAGTCTGTTCATTATTCACTCGAATACATTTTGTAACAGCTTTTTGACCTCTGTCTTGAAAATAAAACCGCATAACTCCAGAAAACTGCAAATCCTATGATTAAAAACTTCAAATTTTAAAAATAAATTTAACATTTAAAGAAAGAAGTTTCATGCATAAAAATAAATCAACTTTTGACTTGAGTTGTCAAATAATCAAATTGAGAGAATAAAAGTCAACAGATTATGTAAAGCTAGTATGGTAGATTATGTAAAGTATGGTAAACTATATAATATTGTGGTAGAGTAACTGCTTAACTTTTAGCATTTTATATTTAAAGGTTTCTGCTAAATTAAAAAAGCAAAATATTGAAGGAAATTATGAAATTAAAAATTTGTATGATTAGGAGTTACCAAAATAAATATATTTATGAAAAAAATTTTGATTATTGATCTTCAATAAAAAAAAAAAAATTTATTAATAAAATTTTAAAATAATATCATGTGCTTTAATAAATTTCAGTGAAGAAGCAATGTTTCACACTTTAATCATTAGCAAGTTCAAAAACATATAACAAACCTTCCCAGGAATTGCATAAGGTTTTTTGTCTTGTGTGTATTTTATTTTAGACAACTTGGTCACGACCGTTTGCAAGTTTTTTTATATTAGGTATTGGGCAAAAAACTAAGTTTTACAAAAATTTTGTTAGCAGAGCTAACAAAATAGGAAATTAAAATAATATTTATTCTGTTTAAATAAATAAAAAAAAATTAATAATTTAAATAATTTGTATACTGTTTTTATTTTTGTGTCTTTATTGTGGTTTTTACTTTCAGCAACAAAATTTGATAAGCAAAGCAAAATAACAGTTTTAAATCGACAGTAAAAAGAATGATTTGTCCTATAATTTATTTGTTTTTTATTTAAAGAAGGAAAGCGAAAATATAAATTGCTATCTGTAAAATACATTTGTATTATTTTAATGTAACAAGTATATATTGTCCCTATATGAAAATTTCTATGTAATGCATGCATATACTTTAATGTATAACTTTTTTTTATTATATAATTATATTTATTTGTTATTAAGTATACACACGTTTAGCTCAATTGGGTAAGGTGTTTACTTCATACTCAGTATGTCTGTGGTTTGAATCCTACCTCTTCCCAAATTTTTGTTTGTTTTTCTACCCTCCCTTTTGGTTTACTATGTTATTGGTATATACGTAAACCACTATTAACAATTATTATTAATAATTGAATAACAATTAATAACAATTATTATTATTAATTGTTCACCAATAACATAATAGACCAAAGGGAGGGGGCGGGTAGAACTAAATGCACTAAGCGGAATATTAAAAAGCAATAGTATCCAAAATTACAAAGCGCTTAAAGATCAGGGATAAAAAACGTGCAGGAGTAGAAAGGTAATATGAAACAATTAGGGCTATGTAAAAAACGTGTAGACGGAATGGCCTAATTGAAGCTTCAAAACTATGTATATATATGTGTGCCATACTTAGAAAATACATTGAAAGGCTTAAATGGTATAAAAAATCTGAATTTGAAGAGATGCATATCATTCATAATCATACGACAAAAAGATTTTTATATACAAAAAGATAAATGGTTACAACGCAAATATATAACCTGCGGTATTTTGAAGAAAAACAATTTTAAAAAATTGACGAAGGTGGGATTCAAAATCCAAACATATCATGTATGAAGTAAACGCCTTATCCAAATAAGCTAAACGTGCGCATACTTATGAACAAATACATATAATTATATAATAAAAAAAAGTTATACATATAGTATACACATGCATTACATAGACGTTTTCATATTGAGACAATATATACTTGTTACATTAAAATTATACAAATATATTTTACAAACAGATAGCATTTTATATTTTCGCCTTGCTTCTTTAAATAAAAAACAAATAAAACATAGGACAAATCATTCTTTTTAATGTCAACTTAAAACTGGATTTTTTTTTTGCTTTGCCTTATCAAGTTTTGTTGTTAAAAGTAATAACACTTTAAAGAAATAAAAACAGTACACAAATTATTTGAATTATTTTTTATTTTTTTGTATTTAAATTTATATTAATTTCTTATTTTGTTTGTTTTACTTTCTTTGTTTTTGAAACTTAGTTTTTTCCGCAATGCCTAATATAAAAAAACTTGCAAATGGCTGTGACCAAATTGCCTAAAATAAAATATTCATGCGTGGACATACAAGACGAAAAACCGCACGGGTTTCCTGGTAAGGCTTGTATAATAATAAATAGTTTTTAACTATAAAAAATTAAAGTGAGAAAACTTAGAGATTAACCAAAAAAGATGATTTCATTTTAAATAAAATATTGAATAATTTTATCTATATATATTAATTAATTTTGACAACAAAAATCAAAAATATAATTGACTATTTCAAAAAAAAAATGAAAAAAATGAATGTTCAGAGAACAAATATAAGCAATATTACATTACCTCATTTATACCAAATATAATAAAAGACAACATACTAAAAAATTTGTATTAAAAAAAATAAATCTTATGTCATATTTCAGATAGTATGTCATAAAAAAAAGAAGACAAAATGCTGTAATTTCAAACATATTAAATTGTATTAGTTACTTGATAACAATGTTAATGATTAGTCAATGAAAATTTATTTTATCTATATATACATTAGCATCTGCTAAGGTTGCATCTCTTTTTCAAGCTCGACACTTTCTTACTCAGGATTCTATTCTTTATATCTACAAATTTCAAATCTGTCCTTGTATGGAATACTGTTGCCATATCTGGGGCGGATCTTCCAATGATGCCCTTTCTCTTTTAGACAAGGTGTAAAAGCGCATTATAAACATAGTTGGACCTGCTCTTGCATCCAGCCTCCAACTATTATAACATCGCTGTAATGTTGCTGTAAACCACATGAGCTTTTATCCATTTATTAAGTCAGGTGGTTTGTTTTAACAGCTTTTACAACCCAAAATATTTTTTAAAATGATCTAAACAATGTATCTTAAAAAAATGTTAATCTAATTTTTAATATCTTTATTTTGATAAAAATATTTTTTAAATTACCTTTTTAATTTAAACTGATGATACTTTATTAGAAATTTATGAATATATTGCCAATCACCAGTTGAATATACTTATATTACTATATGCTACAGCCATCTATTAAATAAACATTTTCATATGCACAAATATTTATTTTTTTTAAAAAAAGGTCTTGAAATAAGTTTGTGTTATCAGTATACTAGCAAGTAGTTAAAAACATTGAGATATATTAAGATTGACAAAAGGAAGAAAAAAGAATAGCTTTATTATAGAACTTTATGAAAGGCCATTAGTGGAATAAATTATAACTTTATTATTTAGTAGAAACAAATTGTTATGACTACAGGAGATTTAAAAAAATCACTTAAGAGCTAAAAGTTCCTAAGTGGTTTTCTTTTTATTTCAGCTCTTTTCTTGATATTTAATAGCATTGTATCAAATGACATGAAAAAAATAAATGATTTTCTATTTTAAAAACAAAAATAAACATTTTCAAATTCAAGATATAAACAAAAAATTAAAAACAAAATATTACAGTGAACGTATTAGTATATTTTAAGGTTGCAAACAAATGAAAAGCAAAACCTAAAACCAAACGAAGCTCAAATATAATGCTTATAATAAAACCAATAACAAGGAGATAGCTAGATTAGAAAATTATATGTTCCAGTTGGAAACTTTTTACATAAAAAGTTACAAATATGCAATAAGATGAAAAAAATATTCATAAAAATGAGAAAAAATAATTTTAACATATAACTCTGTAATGTTCCAACAGGTAATATTTTATTTCTGATAACAAAAATAGGGCATTATAATAGGTGTTATTTTTACTAGTAGATTTTAAGCAAATCACATGTGATCTTAGCAGTACACCAGAGCTGTGTGACAACACAAAAGATGATCATACTAACAGTTTTACTTTACATAAAGATAAATGATTTTTCATTTCTCAGAATCGATTACAAGGAGGCTTATAATTAAGAAAACCAAATATGCAATGCAATTGATTATATAATTATTGCTGAATATGCAGCATTTATTTATTCAGACTTTCTTTTAGTAGATTTGATGAATGTCATAAGTCAATCATTGCAAATATATCTAACACAGTGTGGAAAATAAAATTTTAACTATTTTAAATATCCTCAACAATGATTACGATTAAGTTTTATATTACTAGGGTTGCCAGATGTCTGGCTTTTACGAAGGAAAACGCAGTCAAAAAATTTTTTTTTTCAGGTTTGGTGCTGTATTCTTCCCCATAAAAGCCAGACGTATGGTAACCTAGCATCTATTTTTTTTTAATCCTATTTAAATTAATTTCTTGTTGCGCCCTTGGAATTAAGGGTGGCATTAGGCAATGCTGACCTAAGTGCCGACTTAAAAGATTTTGAGCAAAAAATCGCTGCCCTTATTTCTATATTTTACGGTAAAACTTTTGTATTAAATTATTTTGTCGACCTGATACCGACCTCCAACAGATTAAGGTTGGCAAATTATACCCAACTTCATTTTTCCTTATTCTGAGGGCTGCTATTCTGTTTCTTAAATTTTTATATATATATATATATATGTTTTTTTTTTGTTATTCACCTCCTCAAGGCCAAGAAGGCCATTACAGATAAGGAGGCTACTTAATAGAGGTTATAACCCTCTCTCAATTCTATAACTCCAAAACACGAACCTTGACAAACAAGGCTGCTGCGCGGTACTACCAGGGATGTGGTGGGGATCGAACTCGGAACCTCTCGCTTATGAAGCAAGCGCTTTACCACTACACCACTACTGCATATAATTTTAATGCACATGTCGAATTTCAAGGATTTATTTTTGGCTGACACATGCACAACTTTAATCAACACTTATAGGACCCCCAGTTTATAAAAAAGAGGGCGATCTAAGCTACTATTTAGAATTTTTCTTTTATTACTCCATCAGTTTTATTTGTATATTAAAGAATAATGCATCATCTTTCTCTACTATAGACAACTAGCATTTTTTATGTTGTCTATGTATTATGTCAGCTTCGTAAATTAGTAATAATATAAATACTTATTAAGTTTACTTAATTTTGGTTAACTTATTTTTTCTTATTTTTTAGACAATTATATAAGAAACAATAAGTGAAATAATTTTTGAATGATTTCTTGAGTTATAATTTAATGAGTGAATATAAGTGAACCTTGAGTTATTATTTTGACTAGTTCTTTATTTTATAGGGTTTTAAACACTTGAAAAAATTGTATAAATTAAAAACCACTATTCAAAAATATAATACAAATTTAAAAACTTATTTATCTTTCATTACCTTTCTTACTTAGTGATCTTAAGAAAAATCTCTCGTAGCTTTAATACCACTACTATAATTTTACATTACATTACCACTGCTATAATTTTACATTCTGTTACCACTAGTAAACTAAAACATATTAAAACTGTATAAAATATTTCAAGTCATTTTTGACAATATCATGATTTACAAAGTTTCCATAATAGTTTAATGTTAACTTTCACTTATTACAAGTTCTTTACATATATTTTGCATGCATTTATATTTTCTGGGGGTCCAGACCACATACAGACCACTGATTACTTATAATCAAATAGAATTTAAAGAAATAATGGTTTCATTTTGAAATTAATCAACAGTTGATAATTGAAAAATAGGGTTATTTGAAAATGCTGGCATTTTTGGTGTGAATTTGACAAGTTTATAATGTTTGAATTTTCAGATAGTTGAGTCTAATGGACTTATATGCTGTTAAACTTAGATCAAAATAAAGTGTAGGAAAAATTTACAAGCATCTCAAAATGGCTGAAAATTAGACTTTTTAGGCGAGTGAATATTTTGCTTTTAGATATATTTGAGTTCTAAACTGCAACAAGCTGCCTATATTTTGCGCATTTATTGCAGACAGTAGTAGCTAATCAGAAAACTTATCTGTAAAGACTTGTGGATGAATAGAATAATGCTACAGTAAGTTTCATTTTGGCATATTTTAGCATTTTTAGGATTTTTTTAAAAGTTGAGGTCATAATTTTTTTCTAATTTAACACAAGTTAATAAAAAACACTTTTTTAAGAAGAGAACTATCCAGAAAATAGTTCTAGAAAAAACGAGACACTTGTTGAAAGTGAGAAAAAAGTTATACAGCTCTAAAGTAGTCTGTTGTGACCATTTATAAATCAAGGGGGGACACTGTGTCATGTTTCTAAAGCTATAATTTCTGAACTGTTGTACTTGTCTGAAATTTCAAATTTAACCTATCTACATAATGCACACAACAATATGTAAAAATTAGGAAAATCAGAGATGGTGACCCACAAAGTTTTCTTCAAATTGGTTGAAATATAATGATTTGACCCAAGAATGAAATCCTAATAAACTCTTATAAGAGTTTGATAGGTTTTCATTTTTGAAAAAATAGAACAAAATACCTTCCTACAATCTCTTTACCATGAATACCAATAATATCTCACTCAAGTCATTAAAATTAAATAGTTTGTATAGCATTTTTATAGTGTCATTATTATTAAAACTATTGTTCATGCTAATGTGTTGTTTAGACGTGTCTATGAAAATAGCCAATTATGTTTCAGTTTAAACAGGATATTGACATGGAAGGCAAGAAAGAAATACTAAAAATATAGAAAAAAAAAATTTAAAACATAGATGCAAAATAAACTATTAAAATTTTTTAAAATGAAAATAAGATGTAATTAGATCTTTTTACAGATACGTTCTTAAAAAGTATGTAGAACTTAAGAATATTCTTTGTATTTTTAATTAATTTAGAATTAATTATTTTAGTAAATAATATGTAAATACTAAATAAAAGTTTAAAAAATATTGAATGCATTTAAAAAATATTAAGTGTTCATTTAATCTTTGTTAAGAGAAATGAACTGATTAATCTTATAAAAACTCACAGATTTTTTTAAAGCAAAATAATAAAATGATTTCACACCAATATTTTGTAACATTACCCAATAGTTATAGAAAGAAAAAAATTTTATGTATAAAATTAAACAGTAATTATAGCTAAAATTCTTTCAGTGGTTTAAAAAATAAACAACACATAAAAAAAGATATTTTTTATCTCTGAGACTGAGATAAAAAAAAACAAAAACATGGAATTATTCTTTATTATTTTACTCTGTAACTCTGGATACTCTGTTGTATCCAGAGTATCCAGAGTCTGTTGTATCCAGAGTATCCAGAGTCTGTTGTATCCAGAGTATCCAGAGTCTGTTGTATCCAGAGTATCCAGAGTCTGTTGTATCCAGAGTATCCAGAGTCTGTTGTATCCAGAGTATCCAGAGTCTGTTGTATCCAGAGTATCCAGAGTCTGTTGTATCCAGAGTATCCAGAGTCTGTTGTATCCAGAGTATCCAGAGTCTGTTGTATCCAGCAAGACTATTCTTTTAGCTCACAGTATCATTTTTAAATTTGAATAAAATACTTTGACATTTTAAATTATTATTTGCTGGCTTGTATAAGGTTGATATTAAGGTATATAATACACCAAGATATATATTTTTCAGAAACCTTATTTTAATAATCAACTTTACATACTTTATAAAAGTTTACTACTTATATTCTTTTATTAAATAAATTTATTATCATGCTTTTGCCATGTATTTATTCTTGATTACAGAGTGCTCATGTTTAAAGAACAATTTCTGATAAATAAAACTTAAGTGAAAATGATATAAAAAAAATTCATTCACTCTAACGCTTAAAGTAATAAAAAAATTTTAACAGTTATGAAATCATGCTGAAACATGTATATTTACAAACCTCGTTTGGTGGACTGAGGGCAAACATATCTAAACGGCTTTCGTTCCATTCTTTTATAAAAGCTTCAACATAATCGGGATCTTGTAGATCTTGCACAAATTCAGGATCCATGAGAGTTTAAATCTCTTAAACTAATGTATACTTTTAAACATAATTTTGATTTAAGATTAGAGGTTTCATTTTTTGTCTCAAGCTCCCAATTTTAGTAATGTTGTTGATATATGAGACATCCGCTGACCGACTCTCCAGTACCAAACATGTACACTGTTGTCATGTAAGCTAGAAATATAAAAATATAACGATAAAAGCAAAAATTATATTTTTGTTAACGGCTTATCTATTCAAATCAAAACACTTTAAATTTCTGTCCAATAACGAATATTAAAATCAACAGCCCGTTTCTCATATAAGTAGATTCATAACTCAGACCAAGATTAAGCAATATTATAAAATTCAAAGCATTCGGGACGAATAGAAATCTAGCGATTTTAGAATTTAACATTTAGAAATTTTTCACTACTTATAATGAAATCATCATTCATTATTTTTCAACAATCATTCCAGAGGGTTTTTTTCCATTATTTTTTTACATCTTCTTTTCACATTTTTTTTTTTTTTTTTTTTTACCATCAATAATTGGGGTTTTAGGTTTTGTGGAACTTTAAAATTTAAATTAACAGTAAAAGTTGCTATATTTTTCAAAAAAAAAACTTAACGTCACTTAAATTTTGAAAATAGTGCATTAGGACACTATAGAAAAACTTTTTTAATATTTATTTTTATGTAATTTTTTAAAATGATGATAATATATTATCTGTTGAGGGTTAACGCCATGTCAACCCTATGACACACTCAAATAACAGGTTTTTCAAGATTTTACAAAACAATTTAAATAAAATTAATAATTAGCTTGCAAAACATTGCTTGTCTAATTCGATTTAAACTCATTTATGGACGGCGATTCAACAACTAGTAGGCAGTTTGTTCCATAACTTTAACACTCTATTTGTGAAGAAATTTTCACGAAGATCATTTTTGAAATAGGCATCAGTAATCGTGTGATGATCTTCTTAAAATAGCTAGTTTACAATTTTTTTGAGGAGGAAACAGCCAATCAAGTTTTTCTATATTTTTATAGCATTTAAAGAATTGTATTAAATCTCCTCTTTTCCTTCTTTCTGACAGAATTGTTAAATTTAACAAGCATAATTGTTTTTCATATGATAGATGTCGTCTTTTATTTTTTCACGGATATTTATATCTTTCTCCATATGAGGTGACTAAACTTGAATTGCATATTCAAGGTATGGTCTTACATAGCTTATGTACAATTGTCTAAGAGATGATTTGGTTTTTTAATCAAATATTTTTAACAATAGACCGAGTCTACTATATGTTTTGGCTCGCAAAATTATTACTCCTAAATCTTTTTCCAACTCAGTAGTGCTAAGAGCTTGTTTAAATTCACCTCGCCCAAAAGTATATAAATATATTGGATTTAACTTTCCAATGTGCATAGCCTTGCATTTATCTAATTTAATTTAATCTTCCATATTTTAGACCATTCTTCTTCAATGTCACTATCGTTTTGTAGCTTTGAATTAATACTTTTTTTTATATAGTACTGCAATAACTTTGCTATCGTCCGCATATAGCTCTCATGGATTTTTGAGAAAAAAACACAAATCATTTATGTAAAGATTAAACAAAAGCGAACCAAGAACGGATCCTTGTGGGACAACACTTCTACACTGACTTCTGGACATAATGAATTAACATCACCATATATAACTCTTTGACTTCTACTTGATAAGAAACAGAGTTGTTAGTCCTTGGCCTTGGCCTCAGTCTTGCCTTAAAGCCAAAAATTAAGGCCTTGGTTTTGAAACTTTTAGCCTTGATTATTTTGGCCTAAACCTTTAAAAATTAGACATAAAATTTAAGAATTAAAAGTCTTCATTCTTTATTTTTATGTTGTTTTTTTTCGGCTTTCATATATATTTACAAGTATATTTTTTTATTGACTCCGTTGAATTCTGCACATTACCTTGGTCCAATTTCACAACATGTGGTTTTTTTGTTACAGCACTTTCGTTTTGTTGGTAATTTGCCTTAACGAAAGGCACAAATTTAAGTCTTTGGTCTTGAAAATGTTTGCGTAGGCCTTGGCCTTGAAACTGTTATACTTGGCCTTGACATTAAAACTCTTGGCCTTGGCCTTTTAACTTTTGACTTTGGTTTTAGCCTTGGTCTTGTAACATGTGGCCTCGACTTTGGCCATGCTACTTTTGGCCTTGTTAACAACTCTAAGAAAGATCTGATCCAATTTATTAAACTCAATTTTATACCATAAGCCGATAACTTTAGTAGTAATCTTTCATGTTCAACAGTATCAAAAGCTTTAGCGTTATCGATGTATATGACATCAACTTGTTTTCCATTTGCAACTGAAGACTTAACAATATCCATATATTGCTTTTAACAAAACCATGTTGCTTATGAGATAATAAATCATTTTTAATTATATGGTTCACTTAGAAACAAAGTTAAAGAAACTGGACAATAATTAGATGCTTTTAAAAGACTTCCCTTTTTAAACAATGGGGAAATATTTGCAAGTTTCCACGCCATAACTACCTCTGCTTCATCTATTGATTTTCTGAATAAACTAAATATTCACAACGCAAGTTCATCAGCACACGACTTTAACACAAAGGGATGCACACAATCGGGACCCATTGATTTTGTTGTATTTAAGTTTAATAGTTTGTTTAAAATATCATACTAGTCAAAATATATATTGTCTATAATTTTAGTTGTTGGATCTTGGTAACTGCTTATTTGCTTTGAACAAAAACTGACAATTTTGATTTATTTGCTCTATAATATTTTTTGCATCTGTCATTATATTTCCTTTGAACTCGATGGCTTTAATGAAGTTTTTTATTTGTTGCTTGGATTTAATATATCAGTACAAAAAACTTTGGATTTGTTTTCGCATTTTTTGCTCTAAGCAAATTGGGTTCGAAGTTTTGTACTGTCTTGTTTGTTTTTTTTAAACATAACGCTTAGAGCATTGTACTTCACTTTAGCATCTTTATCGTTCAAACTTCTAGATTGTAACCATAATTTGCTTTTTGATTTAAAACAAAATTTTAATTCTTTAGTCATTCAGCCTTTCTTTTTAATTTCTTTTGGATTTTTATATGGTATATTTTCTCGACAAGCTTTATTGGAATATTTAGTAAAAAAAACATGAGCTTCATTGATATTTATATTTGCAAATATAAATTTCCAATCTAAATTACTGAAATAATCTTTTATTTTTTTATAATTATCAGTTTTATATAGGAAACATTTCAATCCAACATTTAAGTTACAACTTTTTTTTTATTAAAAAGTTCCGTTTAATTACGTGATGACCTTGGATCTAATTGCCTAATTGTGGTGTTGGATCACATTTTTAACACGATTTTAATCGTCAATAAAAACATTTTTTAAACAACAAAAACAAAATTTAAAACATTTGTTTATTCTTCATTAAATTTTGAAAAGTTGGTTCTTTTATTATCTGTTACAAAAAGTTTTCCTCAAAACAACTAATAAAATTTTCTGCTTGTTCGTGTTTGATATTGAATTGTAATTAAAATCTTCAACTATTATTAAATTTGAGAACTGCTTTTGCAAAACTAATAATGTGGTTATATTTATTGATTTAATAATTACGTTATTTATTTTCTCATTTTTATTAAGTGGTAAATACAACCAAAGATTATGTCGTTTCGATCAACTTTAACATTTATCCATATTTGCTCGGGTCCGTTGACTCCTTCATTAATGCTTATTTCATTCGGTGTTAAAGTATCTTTAATATAAATAAATACTCCAGCTCCACGGGTTTTTTTATCTTTTCTATGATAGTTTTCAATATAAACGTCAGAGTTTGAATTATACTGTAAAACAAAGAACACCGGAATTATAAGTTTCACACACTTCTAACTTCATCAATTTTTTTTTTCAAAGATGTCGCATTGGTATACCAACACGATAAAATCACATTAGGACAACCTTCATTAATTGATGTCGAAAATTTGAATTTTCTGAATGTTCACTACCTTCTGAATGTTCACTACCTTTTGAATGTTCACTACCTTTTGAATGTTCACTACCTTCTGAATGTTCACTACCTTCTGAATGTTCACTACCTTTTGAATGTTCACTACCTTTTGAATGTTCACTGCCTTCTGAATGTTCACTACCTTCTGAATGTTCACTACCATTTGAATGTTCATTACCTTCTGAATGTTCATTACCTTTTGAATGTTCACTACCTTTTGAATGTCCACTACCTTCTGAATGCTCACTACCTTCTGAATGTTCACTACCTTCTGAATGTTCACTAACTTTTGAACTAAGATTACTATAATAGTTACATCATGTTTTAACATTTTAAGAGAAATGAGAAAAACCAGTTTGCGTACAGTAATTTAAAAAAAAAATATTCAAAAAAAATTTACTTTAATTTGACATCTTTTTGCTTCTCATCTCACTACCAATCAAATTACGGTGCGAAAAATAAAAAATGTTATTTGGAACGATTGTCACTCGATTTCTTTTTTCTCTCGTCATTATTTATAAAAAATAAAATCAAGTTTAGGAGAGATAGTCAAGCTGCGTACGTACTCACTGTCTTTAACAAACAACTTGTACGCGTTGGGACGCTTTTTGGAAACCCCCTTACCTCATGCGTACTTTATGGATGGCCCCTTATCAAAGTTTTGCCTTTTTTTTTAGATTGTTCTAAAATCCTATGAGTCCTATAGGACTTTTTGGCAAGGGTAACATATATTTTTAACGAAATATTCATTCTGATGGATAATTGTTGTAAACAAGTGATGCGAAAAAAATACTTTTTTGACCGAAACAATACAACAACAGCTACGATGAGAAGAGAACAAAGAACCTAAAAGTCAGAATAGGAGCATAGTAACGAATTTTAGGAATGCTGTTAGCTAGTGTACTTTTTTAGATGATTTAGCTTATCATACCTAGATTTTATCATGTTAAACTCTGACATTGATATATTTTGATGTAACAAATATTTTATCGTTATATTAAGTATTAGGGATTTAATTTTTTTTTTTGAGGGAGATAGATAAAGCATTCACTTTTGTTGAAATGATATTGCTATTAAACCAGTCACATAAACGAAGAGAAACTTGACTATTTTTTTAACTTTTTAAGTGAGTAATTCATTGATATATAAAAAATTGGCGTCACCAAGTATTGCACATTGTAAAACCTCTCTGATTATTGTAACTTTTTATAAACAATTGAATCTGAAAGTAAAAAAAAAAATGTATTTTTTTTTTTATAAAAATAGTCTTTTAGTAAATATGAAATAAAATTATTATATTGAAAAATAAAACTATTAAAAATGAAAATATTTAAAATACAACAGTAAGAGGTCTTCTCTCAGGTAAGAGATCTTGCTGAATGTGAAAAAACGTGCAAAGTAGTAGCACTGTTAATTTCAATTAATAATAATAACCATAGTAATAATAACAACAATAATAATAATAATAAAACTTTAAATTGTCTTGTTTAAAAGAAAACTCCATAGTTAATGCTAAGTATTTATTTGTCATTGGATAAGTTGTTAATGGCTTCTAT
Organism: Hydra vulgaris; assembly: GCF_038396675.1. Taxonomy (NCBI): domain Eukaryota; kingdom Metazoa; phylum Cnidaria; class Hydrozoa; order Anthoathecata; family Hydridae; genus Hydra; species Hydra vulgaris. The sequence goes on along the minus strand of NC_088922.1, from coordinate 66,470,035 downwards.
ACCAACGTAGTCTAATTTTCGATAAACATTAATTAATTCATAATAAATAAACATTAATTAGTTCATAATTTTTGATAAACATTAATTAATTCAGATAAAATCTCTTTGTTAACATCTTTACTTATTGTAGAATTTTAGATCAGTAAAAATTAAAGTAGTACTTCTGGTTCAACTAATTTGAAAGGCTTTTCAAAATAATTCCGGAAGTATAAAGATCTGATGTTCTTGTCTCATAATATCCTTCTCAAGTCCACATGCTTTATGTTGTCAACACTTTTTTTTTTTTGTCGGAAAACAATCTGTAACATTTGTAAAGAATTTCTTTTTATAAATTTTGCCAAAAAAATCCAAGTTAATTCAATAATAATTTTAGCTCCATGAGCTAAAACTTTACAAGTTGAAAAAAAAGTTGGAGCTTTATACCACTTCTTATTGATGGTTTAAGCCAAATGGTATTAATCAAGTTTTATCAATAAAAAGAACCATTAATTTTCAAATTAGATAAGATTAATTGGAATTTGACAGGAAAAAGATATTATTTTTCTTAAAAAAACAGTAAGTTTATATTTTTATCAAAAATTCTGTGATTGGAATTTTGAATCAATGGTTGTTTTCGTCAACGGTCTTATGAAACAAATCTTCATAATACATATCATTTGGGTGAAATAAGGTGTTTAAGTTATTTTGCCTAAAACAGTTAATCAATGGCTGTTAAAAGTGTTCCGCAAACCGTTAAAATTTTTCATTGGTCGTTAAACATTTTCCAAAAACCGTTAAAAATTCTCCGTTGAGCGTTAAAAATTTTCCATTGGGCATTAAAACATTTCCATCAATGGGTGTGGAAAAAAAGAAAAGGTTTTGAGATGTTAAGAACTTACAAAAAAACTTAAGAAAGACAAAATTTTTAAGATTAATAACGTATACAAAACGAACCACTTTAAAGACGAGGTCTTGAGTTAGTTTGACTTTTGGAACGCGCGAGAATACAAAAGACTTCATCAATCTATTACCTTTTGTTTGTCCATCGTGTATCACATAGAAAAGGAGTATTTTGGGACAGAAGATCTCTTTTTTTGACTTTTTACAAAAAAATAATTTAATAGAGCCAATAGTATTTTGTATCATTGTAACATCATTTAGATAAATTACTACGAGATTGAGTCTATGCACAACGAACAAAAAAGGGGATTTGGGGTAAACCTTTCTAATTTTCGTAGACAGTTTGATCACTCTGCATTCAATGTGATCTGTAACAGTAATTTTCAACTGCTGCATTAAAATCTGTTTTTTTTTTAATGTCTCCTCCTTTTATTCTATACTCATGAAGTTGTGGGACATTTGTTATTTCCCACGTAATGCCAAATAGTTTGTTCCGCAAAATAATGTTTTAGAAATGAAAGGGTAAAGCTTTTTGTAATTAGCTTTGTAATTACTATTTCTACTGCTATTAATGCTTTTTTTTTAAATATAATTATTTTTTTATATAACAAAGAATATTTTTGTTTGGATGTCTTATTATTGGTGTGAAGCGTTCAGTATCTTGTTGAGCCCCACGTTGCCTTGCTGAGCTGATATGGTTTTCATTCATTAAAATGTTTATACTTAGTGAAAGAATAAGTAATGAAGACACCTTGAATTCCTCTTTTAAATGGTTATGAAAATAAAACAGGAACATAGATATATGCCATATGACGCTGTTTTGGGAACCTGCGAAAGAATTTTTTGGAGTTTTATATCCAAAAAAGCTAAATCTTCTTTTATTTCTTTTTTTAGGTATTATGCACTTATCTTGTAACTCGGAAAAATAAATATATATAATTAGGGTTGCCAAATGCCCGGCTTTTATGTAGGAGAATACGGTGCCGAATCTATAAGAATTAAGATTTTTACTGTGTTCTCCTTCGTAAAAGCCGCACATCTAACAACCATATATATAAAAGTTATTGTACCAAAATTTATAATGAAGTCACCTTGAATTCCTTATTTAGCTGGTTGTGGAAATAAAACACAAAATGCGCGAAAAACTCCTTTTAACTTTGGTGAATATAATAACCATGGCTAACTGGGTAATCCAAAAAATCATGAAAAAACGTTTTTTATTTCCGCTTTAAAAATTGTAGGACGGATTAGGTTGATAAAGATCAGTTAGAAAACGATACTTAAAATCAATCGGAGTTGTCATAGTATATTTTACATTGAGTAAAATATTTTCGAAAATTATTATTTTTTCAAAATATTTTTTAAAATTATTATTTTTTTAATTATATTATACAATTTAGTTTTTTTTAAATTATTACTTATATATTTTTAAAGTTTAATTTATTATCACCTAACGCGTCATCTTTTGGGTTAGTAAAAATAATAGAAGAATAAACGTTTGAAGTTTTTTAGTGATTGTTATTCTAACTTATTGCTTAATTTGCAACAGTTAAGTTAGAGAAAGATTTAGAAAAAAATTAAAAGGTTTTAACAAAATAAAAAGTTCTTTTATTGTTGATTTTTTTATATTTCATTATCGTCTTACTTCAGCAGACCGGACCAGCTGTCTCATTTCAACTTACCAAGACCAGTATTTAACGGGTCTTGGTAAGTACACCCACCATTTTTATACTTTTTTCGTACTTCAATATTTTTTAGTAAGCGGTAAAAAGAACTAGAACCTTTCAAAGTTATAAATAAAAAAATAATTTATAACATAAGTAACTTTTGAAATAAAAAAATTTAAACGCTTTGGTAGACATTGCGCGAACCGCTATTTATTAACGGTTCGGATATTTGTACCCGAAGCGGTATTTATAGTCTAAATAATATTTAGAATACTCGCTTGAAACGTGTTGATTAATTACGATTGATTTAAAAAGTTTTAAAAACATTAGGAAACAGACTTAAAAATATATAGAATAATGAACTTATATGACCAATATAATATGAGTTATGGTAAATTTATTCCATACACACCCTGAAAGTTTGGGGTCGTAATACTTGTAATAATTATTTTTACTGATGATTCTTGATATGTTTAGATCCAAAAATATGATTAAATTAAAGTTGTGGATTAAAATTCAAAGAAGATATTAGAGTTTGGTGGCTACAACTAATTTTGCGGTCGCGTGGGGACCATTAATTTTTATTTTTTCTAAAAAATATTGTAAATGATTGTAAAAAGGAAGCTAAATATATAGAATATATTTTAAATATTATAATTCGCTTTTAATTTATTGAGCTCATCTCTTGGCTCAACACATCTCTAACGCTTACTCGCCCATACACCATAAACAAAAATCGGAAACTGTAAAACGGAAAACGAAGTTTTAAAAATGCCCACGTTTGCAAAAGATCATATGAGTGCAGGAAATCTGTCTGCTTTATTTGTATGAAAAAAGCTTACCGCGAAATAACAGAGTTCTGCAGAAAAAAGGTTTTGGAAAATTTTTCAAATGGCCCAAGATTAACTGTGAAAAAAGGTAGAACACAAAAATAATTTTCAGAATAATTGTAAACTCTCATTAGTTAATGGTTAACAATTTTTAGGTTCCTTATCAGCATCTCAGCAACTATTTCAAACACCTTTGAGCACTCAAGAAATGGTTGCCATTCAACAAAATACAGGACTTTCAAACACAAGCATGAGGAAACTTGAATCTGCTCTCAATCAAATTAGCCCTACTCGACTGGTTGAGGCAAATTTTCAATAAAAGCTTACAGACTATGGGAAAATTTTAGCTGAGTCTGAGAATGCAAAACATGCATTGGATTTTTGCAACTGTTTGGCATTGTTCAAGGATGTTATTTCTACTTGCTTTGGCTGTGTCTTGGATCTGGAATAGTTGAAATCGAAAAATTCAAGACAAGTAACCTGAAGTTGCAAATTTCATTACACCAAAAGCTCATGCAATCTTTTTCCATGTGCCACAATTCATCAAAAAGAACCATATGGCACTTGGGCTCTTCAGTGAACAGGCAACTGAGACAATGCTTCGTATAAGCCAATTTAATTTGAATTGGCTCATATGAAGTTTAGAATATTAGAATTTTATTTTATATTTAAAGAGTAACATTTTTGAATCTGTTCTTATTTTGTTGGAAATAATTTTTTGTAATTTGGAGAATTTTTTATATAAAATACTTATTTAAAAAAAAATGTTTTCCTAGGACTTATAATGCTGTTTTTAAAAGTTGAATATCTCTTTAAGATTTTAATTCCAGATTTTAAAATTAGGCATTTTGAGATTGGCTTAACATGTACCTTCTACGGTTTAAAAGGTTTTGATGGATAGTGTTTTGGTATTATGACTCAAAATTTATAGGGTGTGCATACCGACCATATGTACCGACCCTTTCTATGGTAGTTTCTTCATATAGTTGTTTTATTTCAATAATTTTTAGTAAGTGGTAGAAAATAAAAATCTGTCAAAACTTTATTTTGAGTTAACAATTAATGTTCAATACTTTATAACTTCTAATTGTAAAATTGTAAACTTCTATAAAAAAAAAAAAAAATAGGTACAGACTTCTAAATTTTTTTCTTAATTAGGATTTTATTAAATTTTTTTCCAGACCATCCACAATTTATTAGGACCCTCGCCCCGTTGATTAATATTGAAGAATATAAACGTTTGAATGTAAAATCTTTTTTTACTAGAAGAAAAAAAGTTGTCTCTTTAATGTGTGTTGCACAGACTTAACTAATTACCTAAGCATATTAATAACTTGAGTACCTCTATCGTGCGTATCTATGCGTATTTCTACGACTGTTTTGATGTTTATTGAAGTTTTAAGTTTTTTTAAAAACTCTCTCCCTTTTGTTAGTTATAGTATATAATATCTTTATATATGTTATGTATATAAAATCAATAGAACTTTAAAAATGTTTTATTTTGTATTTTAGAAAATTGGAAAAGAATTAAAAAAAAAGAAAAATTTTATGTGCAAGCAACAGGATTTGAATCCTCGTGTTGTACTTCAGAAGCGCAGCGAGCTAACCACTTCGTCCACTAAGGGCACACTAATCTGCCAATTTCTAATACTCTTTAGTAAAAAAAAGACAAAGTAACTTTATAAAACGGAAAATAAATGCAATAAATCAAAATTAAAGAGATTTCGCCGCAGCGGATTTTTTTTCCGTACACCATTGGCAGTATCATTAGTCGTTGGCAGTATCATTTTAACCGTTGACAAAAAATAGCCTATTATTTTGTAGTCGAAACATTTAAAAATGGTGGTTTTAATTAACAGGATAAAAACAGAATTTGCAATTAAATTAAAACCGATATAAGTTGAAGTTAAAATTTACATATAAACACTTTTCTAGACAACCTTATATAATAATAATATAAATTAAAGTTTAGAATATCTATTAGTTGATTGATTTACTTAAATTTTTTAATTAAAATTTCTATCCCAGTTTGGTCTCCGTATATGAAAGGAGATTGTGATGCTGTTGAAAGACTGCAACATAGAGCAACAAAACTTGTACCTTTAATAACCTTACATATGAGGGCGCTACTGCAGTTTCCCCCCCCCCCCTTTTCTTTTTTTTTTATTGCTGAATATGATAGAGAATTTTATGCTGATTAAGAATCGTATAAAAACATAGGCCTAAAAACCAACAAAAATGGCTCTAAATCGCTGTTGAAGTTTAAAAAATTACACTAAAAAAACGCTAATATTTGCCATTTTTTCATACTCGGTTATAAATAAAATTCTTTTCAAAGATGAATTTAAAAAAGCCTGGTTTCTATCAAAAATGTAAAGCAAAACTGTTAAAAAATGCTGAGCGCATCATTTTCTGATTTATCTCTGGCCCAAACCCTAACCCTGTTTCAGATCATGTACTTTTAATCGCGCCAATCCCTATTTGTCAGTCCGATGTATGTGCATTTAGTTGTACCAATCCCTATTTGCAGGCCCAGATTAAGGTCTACAGTGCCCATAGGCTGTAAAAAATTTGGTGCCCCCAATTAAAATTTTTTTTTTACATATTTCTCTACTCGATACTTGAATAAATAATAAAACTTTATTTTAGGTTTATTAGCCACATCAATATGTACATGTATATAATACCTATGTGAAAACAAATAAAAACATAAAATTAAAATTAAACAAAATATATTTTAGATATATAACAAACCATTAATTTATACTTTTCTTTTTCTCGCTTTTTGATGGGCAAATGTGTTAATAGTATCATTAAAATCTAATTTTTCAACCAATTCTGCTTCAATGCTAAATATTGCTAATGCATTCAGTCTTTCCTCCTTCATGGTTGACCTCAAGTAGAATTTTACTCTTTTAAGTACAGAAAAAGCTCTTTCGCCTTAGCAGTTTGAAACTGCTGTACTAAGGTACATACGCATAACTACTTCTAAATTTGGAAACATACACTCTAATTCTTTGGTCTTGATGTACTTATACATAGAGAGAACAGATTTTACATTTTTATCCGTGGAAATTAATTTTGAAAAAAGAATACACTCATCTATAAGTAAGCTTGAGTTTTCAACATCATCAATAAAATATTTTGCCAAAGTTTCACATGTGTTCCTTTTAACAATAGAACTCGGTGTTTTATACAATGTGGGTATACACCCATAAATATCTGATATTTTTTCATAAGCTTGTCTTCTTGAACTAAGTTGACATTTAAGAGTATCAATGATCCATTGATACTCTTAAATGTCCATTTTTCCAATCATTAAATCCAGCATCTCCCAGTTGAGTACTGCATTCAAATAATTTGCATGGAGCACAAAATAATACAAATTTAATTTTGGAAATTAATTTTGAATTTAATTTTGGAAATTAGTTTTAATTGGAAATTAATTACTGTATTCAAATAATTTGCATGGAGCACAAAATAATACAAATTTAATTTTGGAAATTAATTTTGAAAAAAATTAATTTCCAAAATGTAATGTAATAAAACTTAATGTATTATTTTTATGTGCCAAAGAATTTTCGTGCCTGGAAATAAGTAAATGTCCATTTTTCCAATCATTAAATCCAGCATCTCCCAGTTGAGTACTGCATTCAAATAATTTGCATGGAGCACAAAATAATACAAATTTTGAAATTGAATAAACAAGCCATTTCCGTGAATCATTTTCTCCGTTTTTTGGATTTTTCGTAAAGATTGATTTACTACAATAACGATCATAATCAGAATAAGATCGTTTTGATGAGGTAAAATCTGCATCAATGTTCTGATCATATCCAAATTTTGCAATATAATTACGACATATAGGGTAAAGGAAGGTATGTTCGTGATAAATTAACTAGATGTGTAATTACAAAGTCAATTTCAGTAATTTTACTTAATTACTTTAATTGTTTGATGTACATAGAGTAAAGTTACTAGAATCTATGCAGATTTGGGATTTTAAGTCCTTTGATAAGTTTTTATAAAAGCTCAAAAGTCATTGAGAAAAGTTAGGTAATTTTGTGATATGATATTTAATTTCGTGATAGTGGTTAGGTAATTTCGTGAATACACAATAATATTTAAATTTTTCTTTATTAATTAAGTATAACATCTGGTATAATATAACAAAAAATATCAACACTTGTTTTGAATTCATAACTATTCAATCAGTTCAGTTTAAGTTCAATCAGTTCATTTAAGTTCATAAAATATAAATATAGTCAGGCTTATAAGTTAACAAAATTATAATAATACTTTCATTACTTTATATTTATATATAAAAAAAATATACTTTTAACATAGGTAGCTTAGAAAATAAAATAACAGACCTACAAAAAACTCTTAATATAATAACTATAATATTAACCATACTTATATCTGATTAACTTATTTTTCTAAATCACATTCTTGTTGACAATATGTATCACACATAAATACTTCACCAATGTCCTCATATGTTTGACAACTCTCATGATAAGGTACTAAACAATGGGAACACTGCACCCATTTTTTTCCATTTTTTTTTTTTACATCACTGTTGTAACTTTTTTTACAAACACCGCACTCCCAATCATCATCTTTTGAAGCATTTTTATTTTTTTTTACTTTTTTTAGAACATACAGGAATAGAATCCTTTGAAGTTAATGGAATAGGTTGATCAGGAGGAGTCAGATACTTTGCACTTGAATCCCTTTTTGGCCTATTAGGGTTAGATGTGGTTGGCTCTACAGATGGAATAGTTAACAATGTTTGTATAGCAGTATTACTGTGTGGTTGAATTTCTGTACTTTGAATCTCTCTGTTTGTCAATTGAGATGGAGCTATTGCTTCTGGAGGAATGGCATTTTTATTTAAAGGGCAAATGCCACTTTTTTTAAATGCATTTTCTATATTTTTTTTAGAAAAGCTTTTAATAAATGCTGGATTCAATATTGTATGAAAAGTTGTCCGATTTGGTTTTTCTCCAGGATTTTCCCTCATATAGTCATTTAAGCTAGTGGCCCAGTTTGACTTAAGTGGCTTGTATATTCCTACATCTAGTGGTTGCAAAAATATTTGCAGATTCGTATAGAGAAAGATATTATTATCATTTAACTATATAGTTATATCGTGCTTAAAACAATTTTTAATGTCATTATATTTAATAAAAGAAACATGATTAAAAATGTAAATTCATTTGAGGTGAAAACGTTAAGAAAATGTGTAACTGCGATAAGGAATCATAAGTTATAGGAAGTTAATAAAAAAACAAAAGTTTTACCATTAAATCAAGCATCTTTTCTAGTTTAATATTTAATAAAAATAATTTACTTACCTTAAAACACAAGTCTGGAAATAAAAATGTTGGACAAGTACTCCAAACAAATGTGCTGAACGCACGTTAAATAATGCTAAAGAATGTACAAACTGATAGTAAACAATTGACGCATCACACGCACCCAACGACTATTTGTGAATCGACAGTAGTACCCCGGGGTACCATTTGACGCAATTTCGATGTTTTATGAACATACTAATAGGTATGTTCGCTAGAAATGCCGAGCGAAATATCACGAAATTACATATATCACGAACATACCTTCCTTTACCCTATTACTATTTGTCCAAATTACTGGATCTTTAAAATTATTTGTATTATTCTGCGTAAGAGGATTAGGAATGACATTTAGCTCAGATTTTTCTGATTCCTCATTTACATCAACAACTGATTGATCTGAAGAAGACGCAGTACATTGAATAGAAGTAGAAGTAGTAGAACAATTATTAGTAATAGTTATATCATTTGAAGATTCTAGTTTATTATCTTCAACACAACTAGGGGTAATGTTATTTATTTGTTTGAAAAAATTATTTAACCTAGGTATTTTACTAAGTAAAATCACTTCTTTTTCTTTTTTAAAAATTACACGCTTTCTCGCTTGGGCTCCACTAATATGTCGTTTCTGATCCATTTTTACATAAATATCGAACACTAAACTATATATAAAACGCACTACTCGCACTAAAGTAAAACCTTTATAATTTAAATTTACAAGTTACAATAGTGTTAACAAAACATACGTACGATCAAACGGAGGAATTTTCGATGCACGTGACGCGTGTATACGAAATACTAATACTATTTAATATTTTATAAAATCATTTAAAATATTTTAAATAAAAAAAAATATTTAAAAAAAATTTTTAAAAATGGTCATAAATTGGGTAAAATAGTATAAATACTATTTTAACCAATTTATGACCATCGGCGGCGAGCTACGACAAATATAAATAAGTAAACGCACTGGCATTGTCTGCCGTCTGCGGCTCCACATACGTTATCGGTGTGCGACCGGTTCTACGGAAAAATAACAATCTAAAAATAAAACGAGGTTTAGAAGACCGTACGACAAAACGCATTGATTATTACTATTTCAAATTTCCGATATTATTTAAATAAAAATAACATCAGGATAGCATTGTGCTTATTGTCAATAATTATTTTACAGATTGTACAATTTTTCTAGTTTAAAAAAAAAAAAAGGATAGTATGTAGTGCCCGTGCCCCTAAATCCGTGGTTGTGTACGCTAAAGCCTACACTGCTTACCCCTTAATCCGGGCCTGCCTATTTGTCAGTCGATGTTTGTACTTTCAATTGCGCCAATCCCTATTTTTCAGTCGATGCATGTACATTTAATTGCGCCGATCCCTATTTGTCAGTAGATTTGTGTACATTTAAAAAGCAAAATCTGAAATTAATTTTTAAAAAACTAATTAAAAATATATAAAATATATTAATAAAAACATTTAATTTAATTTAAATATAATTTAATTTTGACGACAATAAAAACCGGGTTGCGTAATTAAAAAAAGATTTTCTAAGCTTGATTTCAAAATGTAAACTTTGATGTAAAACGTTTTAAAAAAATGGCGAATATTAGCGTTTTTTAGTGTAATTTTTTAAACTTCAACAGCGAATTAGATCACTTTTGTTGATTTTCAGACCTATATTTTATACGATTCTTAATCAGCATAAAATTCTCTATCATAATCAGCAATAAAAAAAAAAAGGAGGGGGGGGGGGGAGAAACTGCACTAGCGCCCATATTAGGATCGACTTGTTTCTTTAGGCTCAACCAATTTAAATGTAAGAAGAAGAAGATGTGACTTGATTCAATTATATAAATTTGTTCATGGCATTGAAAATATAGATTTCAACATAAGTTTTTCATTTGTAAATACAACTTGAGAAGTAACTGTTGTAAATATTACAAAGAATTTGCTCTACTTCCATCAAGAGAACACTTCTTTTTTAACAGAATTGCGAATCTGTGGAACTCGCTTCCAAATAAAGTGGTAACAGCACAATTGTTTGAACATTTTAAAGTCGTTCTTGATTGCTGGTTGAGAAGCAATCAAGTATAACAGCTGTCAAAGTGTGCATGACAGCACACTCACTGGCTTTCCCAGCGCAGCAAAATCTACTACTACTACTACTACATACTGTATGACAGTATAATACTGTAATAAAGTATGTATGTAACATATAAGTTATATACATACAGTCTGTATGTTTGAGCATATTGTATGTATATAACTATATGTATGTATGTAAAAATATTTGAAATAATTTTATCAATGGTTGCATCTTTCTGCACTTGATTTAATAATATCAATCAACAATGAATGCCATTAAAGTGTTTAAAAAAAAATCTGAGCCAACAATTTAAAATTACTGATTGTCCATTTAAGATGTAGTTTGATATTAAAGTTTGGTAGGTTCAATAAAGCCAAATATTGACTATTTTAGATCTTGAATGGACAGACAATCACCCCAAAAATTCCTTTCAAGCATTTTTTCAAGCACTTTCAAGCATTACCTTTCAAGGACACTCAAAAAGATATCTTATCTCATCATGTATATATATATATATATATATGTATATATATATATATATATATATATATATATATATATATATATATATATATATATATATATATCATATATATATATATATATATATATATATATATATATATATATATATATATATAATTATACATTTATATATATATATAATTATACATTTATATATATATATATATATATATATATATATATATATATATATATATATATATATATATATATATATATAATTATACATTTATATATATATATAATTATACATTTATATATATATATAATTATACATTTATATATATATATAATTATACATTTATATATATATATATATATATATATATATATATATATATATATATATATATATATATATGCAAATAATATGCATAGTCTTTACAAATAATAATATAATAACAATTTACAAATAATAATAATAATATACATAGATTACAAATAATAATAATATACATAGTCTATGTATATTATAATTTGTAATCCTATAAATTATAGCATAATCTTCGTCATTTCTTTGTTATGTTATACAATATTTGTTATCTATTATGTATTAGGATTATTCATAATGACATCAATCCTTGAATCTTTCCGAGCTCGTTTTATAAATGTTGAAAATACAGAGGAGTTAAAAAGTAGGGTCAAGGACATAATACTGTTGTAAAATGATGAATTCTGTATATTAAATGTAAAAGGTTCGGTAAAAAAGTTTAAAGTACTTATTGAAACCAATCTGTTAGCTGAAGAAGAAGATAGATTTATTCAAAAGTATTGCGATCAAACAAATGAAACGTTGCGTAAATCAACTCCAAAAATTCCAAAGAAAGGAGTTTACGACAAATGTGTCTACTATAGATGTCATCATAACACAAGATATTAGGCAACAATGAATGCTAGCGAAATAATAAAAAAAAATCCAAGCCAACGATTTAAAAATACTGATTGCCCATTTAGCTTAATATTAAAGTATTGTAGGTATGAGAAAACTAAAACTATCTTAGATCTTGAATGGACACACAATCATCCCATAAATTCTTTCCAATCCTTGTCATTTAAGGACATACAAACAGATATATTATCTTCAATTTATAATCTTTTTGAGAATGGTTATACACCAGGATTAGCATATTGTGAGTTTTATAAAAAGACAAAAGATATGTGTAAAAATGAAATAGAATTTCATAAATTTATTTCTGATGGATCAGTATTTCCACGAAGAACAGACTATAATTTTTTATATACAGATTATCATCAGTCAAAGTATGGTTCAAAAGATATGAATGCTATGTTTGAAGCTTTGTGTGGTAAGAATTCATTTTTGTGTGTCAAAAACTGTTTTTGTAGTTGATCTGGCCATAGTCAGCCATTAGTTTTAATTTATAACTAGTTTGTTTGTAAGTTAGTTATAATTACTAGAAATCTATTTGATGTTTCAGCTATAATTAAATATATATGTGAATATATATATGTGTATATATATATGTGTATATATATATATGTGTATATATATATATATATATATATATATATATATATATATATATATATATATATATATATATATATACAAATACAGTAGAAACCAAGGATAAAGAAAAAGACTCGTGTCATAAAACCCTAAGAGTAATTTATTCCTGTGTCTGCATTTTGAAACTTACTTATTTCTTTTATTTAGTAGGTTTCCACCTTTATATGTTAATGTTTGAAATTTTTCATTTAAGCAAAGATTGCAGATTTTTGAGGTAGGATTGTATGGATAACAACGTTTTACAATTTTCCACCTAATTTAGGGTATAAATTATTTTGTCTTTTAGATCCCAATTTTCTTTAGAAGGTTGGGATCTCAATTTTCTTGAGAAAGTTTAGTCTTCTTTTTCCTTTGTGTGAATTAAATGGATCACAGCGGAATAATGTTTTAAATAAACATATTCATGGTGTAGGTAAACCGTTGCATTTTCATCAAATTGAATGCCATAACGACTAATTATCATGTCTTTTTCTACATCATTAAAACTTGAAACTTTCTTGATATCATGGAATTTTACATATGTTTGTTTGTTACAAATTTCTTTCTTTATTATTCCAATTGAACATCTTTCTTTATCATTCATATTTTTTAGTTTTGTAAGAAACAATTTTAAAATAATTATTGTTTGAAGATTTGAAAATAGAAAATCCTTTAGCTATTAAACATAATGATCTTAGATGTGAAATGCAAACAGGTTTATATGTTAGAACTGTACCTGAGACAGCAAGATTCTAAAAATATTTTTAAAAATGCAAAAAATAAATGCAAATAATATTTTTTCATTATAAAATAACAATTTTTTGCTATTTTTTTAATAAAACTTTGAATGGAAATAAATCTGATTTAAAAAAGAAAACCCCTGCAGTTTTTTTACGGGGTATCAAAAATTTTACAAAAAGTGTTACACCATTTTGAAATTGAATTTTCATATAGAAGCTTAAATTTTTGTGTGTTTTAGCCATCATTATTAAGTTCCTCACCCTAAAAAATAGTTGGGTAGAAATTTTTACCACTATTAAACAAGTGTTTCATAAGTTAAAGCTAATTGTGTCGTGCAATGAGCCTAAAAAATAAATGTCGCTGAAAAAAAAAGTTAAAAAAGAGATTGGGACCAATTATCAATATCTCTGAAACCGTAAGGAGTCAGACACTTAAATTTGGAGTGAAGTTTTCTTTTATTAATTCAAGCTTGTATTTCAAAAATCAGCAAAATCTGAGATGGCATGGTGCCGAGCATGAATTAAATTGACCTGAAATGACCTTTTTGATAAAGGTTCTGCATTAAAGAATACATATATTTTGTACTGTGGTTAGGTTATTTAGTTATTTTAATGGTGCTGTGTAAGTGTTATAAAATTTACCTAATAATTTGATTTTATTTTTTTACAATATGATTAGTTATTTTTTATATATTTTTTATTAATAAATAAAGGAGCATCATTGACATTGCATTGTTGCTAGTGTTTCGCAGTGGAAGCTATTAAAGTTCTACCACTTATTTGCAACACATCAGGCCGTTGTAGTTTTGAGGGAAGAAAAGAGATATTTTACGTAAGTGCTAGAGCGTGCTAGATAAGTTACCATATTCGGACAGATGTATAGTGTTTAGAAGTGAACTTCGGCCCTAAATAAATGCGTTACAGTTAATAGTTAATCGTTTTAGTGGAAATATTCGTTTTTTGTCAAGATTATAATTTATGGTTAATATCGTATTATTAGAAGAATTTAATTTTACACAATTTTATAATTTATAGTTGATATCGTTTTAATATTTCTTTTTAAATTTTATAATTGATATAGACTTTGTTCTAATGGTGATATTCTGTGTCGGTGTTAGTGCTGTGTTATATTGGTAAACACTTGGTTTACCGTGTGTAAGGTTTTTGTGCTATTGAATTGTTGTGTGGTTCATCATTGAATAGTAAACTAAGAATTAAGATAGGTGAGGACATACATACTAAATATATACACATACATATACACTGTAGTGTTATGGAGTAAGGATATCTCTTGTGTTTTGTCGTAGGTTTGAATTTGTTTGTTGAAAAATTACAAAAAAAAACATATATATATATATATATATATATATATATATTTATATATATATATATATATATATATATATTTATATTTATATATATATACTTATATATATATATATATATATATATATATATATATATATATATATATATATATATATATATATATATATACTTCGCTTATATATATATATATATACTTCGTTATCAAATTTCTGATTACAGTGAAATGTGCGCACATAAAAATGTAGAATTTCTGGTATAAAAAAATCCATTGTTCTACCGTTGTAAGTTTTTAATTGTCTATTGTTCTATTTACGCATCAGAGATTCGTTTGTCTCCACAACTAAAGTTAGATAAATCTTAAGGTATGTTTTTCTAATGTTTTTCATTAGACTTGTTTTTTGTTATTGTTCCTGGTTTTATTTTAGAAACAGGTCAGCTGAAATGGGCTCCACCGGAGTTGTTTTTTATAGAATATTCTTAAGGGAATTACCGCTGGAAGTACTGCGCTCAACTTAGTTTCTCCGCGCAGTGGCCTTGCTAGGCAAGGTTCGTGTTTCGGAGTTAAAGAGTTGAGAGAGGGTTGCAGCACGAATAATAACTAAATAATTAAAAACACAAAAAAATGAGTAGCCTCCTCGACCGTAGTGGCCCCCTTCGGGCCTTGGGGAGATGAATAATTTAAAAAAAAAAAAAAATTGTTTATTTGCCTTTCTGAGCAAATGCCTAGGCAGGTATTTTCAGAGCAGCTGTTCTAAGGGGAATTTAGATGTTCTTATTGTGTAATATTGTACCTCTAATTTAGTTAGTTTGTGTATTTTCTATTTTTGTTGGTATTTATTATATTTAATATATTAAATATAATAAATACCAACAAAAACTCTATAATTCGGAAACACAAGCCTTGTTCGTCAAGGTTTGTGTTCCGGAGTTAAAGAGTTGAGAGAGGGTTATAACCACTATTAAGTAGCCTCCTCATCTGTAGTGGCCTTCTCGGCCTTGAGGAGGTGAATAACAAAAAAAAAAAATATTACATTTACTATATTTATTATAATTATTATATGTATTATATTTATTTTATTTGTTATATTTATTATATATATATATTATGTTTATTATATTTATTAAATTATTTATATTATTTATATTAATCATAGTTATTATATTTATTACTATATTTATATTTATGTACATATACATATATGTATATCTACATAAAATTAAGTGTTCTTACACACTTAATTTTTAATTTGTGAAAAATTTATTTTGAAATGTGTTTATTTCCCCTACTTAAGGTCTAATTGAGAGAAAGGCTTTTAAAGAAGCAGATTCTATTATCAAGTTTCAAAAGTTTGATGCTATAGAAAATAATCTGTTTATTCTTGTTATAATAACTTCTCTTATGAAAAGAGTCCATGAGAGGGTATGGTATACTTTTTTTTTACTTTTAATATATAGCTTAGTGTTTTTATTATTACGCTTTATAATAACAATTAATGTACCTAAATAAAGTGTGAGAATAAAGCTATTAGGTTAAAGTCATTGTTGGCAAAATTTGGGTTATGTGTAAAAACCATAACATGACAACTAAAAAGGCAGTAAAATTTAATACACAAAAATTAGCAAAAATGCATGCCAGGAAAAGGGAATAAGCTAGAAATAGAGTGTTAACCTTAAGCAAAATGAAATTTACAGATGAAGTGCAAAGTCCTATGGCTTACCTTCTTGTTGGTGCACTTTATTAAGTAAGTTAGACTTTTAATTACAAGTCTAATTTATGAACTGAATAGCCAAGGCAACATTTTTTATTATTTAAATTAAAAATAGGTTACACTGCAAATAATATAAAACATTATAAATAAAATTATTATTCACTGCATACAAGTGGCCCTTTTGACAGTCAAAAGCCTAAAAAGTATTTTTTGGTTAAAGCTTTATACATGTTTTAGTGTATTTTTTTTGTCCAGGTGATCTTATGGGCCCAGTGTAAGGGGTCTTTTTAAATCACTTTATCTCAGAACTACAAAATGTAGAGATCGAACGCTTTTATTCTAGTCACGTCTTGATTTGTCTGTTGATTTAATATTTGATAAAATTGAACACATAATTATTATTTTAGAATATGCTTTCTATGGTAAAGGAGTTTTGGGTCCTGGTGTAATAATGACGGACAACTGCGACAAATTAAAAGATGCCCTACATGCTGTATGGCCGAAGTCAAACTTATTGTTATGTGTGTTTCACTTAATGCAACAAGTTTGGAGGTGGCTTTTTGATAAGAATATGGCATCTTGAATCAGGATAGACCAAGTATATAATAATATTTATTTCTTCTCATGTATACATGAGAAGAAATAAACATTACCAACATCTAATATATATATATATATATATATATATATATATATATATATATATATATATATATATATATATATATATATATATATATATATATATATTAGGGCCCTTCGAACCAGCATTTTTTGTTTCAGATCGAAGCAGGTCTTGATTCGCAAATCGGATCATTAATTTGAAGAAACCAAAATTTAAGCATTTTTTTGACAAAAAGAATTAAAAAAATAATCTTTAAACAAATAATTTTTGCCAGGATTAATTTATCAGCGTTATTTTAAAAGCGGTATTATAACTATTTTCCATTACTCTTAGCCCCCTCAGGATAAAAAAAAAGCATTTCAATTAAATTTTAGGGTTGGAAAAATACTAAAAATACGACAACACTCAAAAAATAAAAAAATAATCAAAAAACTGGAATAATTTTTTTCAAGATTCCAAGTATATATATTTATAAATATATAAATATATATTTATAAATATATAAATATATATATATATAAATATATATATATATATATATATATATATATATATCTAGGTATTATTATCGAGTTTAAAAAAGTTGTTTACGCTCAGTCTATTAAAGAATGTGAAGACGCTTTTACTAACATCATTACTTTACATGGAGACAAATATCCGCAATTGAAATTGTACCTGAGTAACATTTTTGATATAAAAGAACGATGGTGCATATGCTTTAGAAAAAACCTAACAATCAGGGGTAATAATACCAACAATTATGTTGAATCTCAATTTCTTGTATTGAAGGATAACGTATTAAACAGAACAAAAGAGGTAATGCTAGTTTATTTAAATGCTATATACACTTTTTACACACAAATATACACCTTCAATGCATTTAGTTAACCCCCGAATTTGCATACATCCTTAACAGATGCCCCTTTATTAAATGCAAGAAATATTTTGAAATCAAATATTTTATTCTCTTCGTTGCTTTTGTAGTTACAATTAATTGAAATATGTGTCGTTAAAAAATAGAGAATCATTACAAAAAAAGAGAAATCTTTAATAATATTTTATTTATATTTTTTAGGTTAATATCAATGGACTTATGGAAAAACTTACTCAAGATTTAAATGAACATTATAAGGCCAAACTTCTAAGCATTGCAAATGGTCGATTCGATGGTATTTACAGCAACCGATTTATGGGTAAAATAACTTTCATGTTAATGAAAATAGCATACACTGTGTTATGATGATGATGATAAAGTTGATGTTGCTGTTGTTGATGATGATGATGATGATGATGATGATCATCATCATCATCATCATCATAATGTAAAATTATGATGGTGATGTAAAAAATAAATTTATTCTTTTTATTCTGAACTTTTTATTATATTTATAATTATATTTTGCATAATTATGAGAAAAAAATTGAAAAACAGATATCTAAAATTGGACTAGAGTTGTATACCATACCTAGTTTCAAGTCATCTGGTGTACAATATAATGTTGATATGAGTTTAGGTATATGTGATTGTTCTGTAGGGTGTGATGGGTCGCCTTGTAAACATCAGTACATTATTTGGAAAAAACATTCATTTAGCACAAATTTTCTTCCATATCTAAGTTATAAAGAAAGTCAGTTGTGTTCGTGCATTGCTATTGGAGAAACTTGTCCCGACTCTCTGTACGAAGGATTACACGATTATGTTAGAGATAAGCATGACGAGTTTATCGTTAAAGAAAACTTCAGGTATAATATATGTATATATATATGTATATATATATATATATATATATATATATATATATATATATATATATATATATATATATATATATAAATATATATATATATATATATATATATATATATATATATATATATATATATATATATATATATATATATATATATATATATTAGATGTTGGTAATGTTTATATTCCCTGAACAATTCAATATTTGTCTATGAACAGAAATCTTCTAAATGAATTTTAATCTTTGTTAAAAAAAGTTTAAGAAAATAAGAGCTTTTAAATTTTTTTTATAGTACTAGTTGCGAAGATATTAATACAAACGAGGAAATTCATTTTCAAATAGATGGCTGTGAACATGTAAAAAGTCGAGTTAAAAATAATTCACAATGTTTTTATTCTAATCAATTTTAAAAATTGATCAAAACAATTTAAAATGATTCTAAGATAAAAAAAAATTTTTTAATGGTTTTCTTAAAATATATATTAATTTTAAGTTTTCCTTATACAAAATATAATATTTTATATTAAGTTTATAAGTTTATAAACGTAAATTTAAATTTATCAAGAGAATTTATTTTACAGGCGTCTGTACTAGTTCCGTTCAAACTGTTAACACAGAAAATATTCAGCAAGAGTTAACGGAAGCATTCAATACAATGAGCATCTTAATAGAAAAACATTCTAGTAATGCTGCGTTTTTGAAAGGTGTTTCAAAATTGTGTACTCGCTTGAAACAAAATGAAACCAATATTTCCAATTTAAGTTCATCATTGCATTGTTTTGGTATTGATTTTTATCAGTCTAGAAGAGTTGTCAATACTACACTGCGCAAAAAAAGCAATGGGGTAAAGATAAAAGTTCAACCTGAGGCAGTTAAACGGCGTAAAATAAAAAATGGCAGCAAAGCGTCTATTCAAAAAGGAATGGTAAAGCGCAATAACCCATTTAATGTATCTGATGTCAGTACTAAAAGGGCACATTCTTTTTCTGAGTGTGTTAAAGATAATGTGGCTGTTTCTAAAAAAGCTGGTATAACGATGGGGTCAAAAACAAAATTATTATCTTCAAAATTAATCACAATGACAACGAAGAGCGAAGAGCGAATTTGTCATTCAACTACATTAACCTGAATTATTGCGCAAAAACTTTCAGTCACTTTTTATTTTAATTGATTTTGTTCAAAAAAATAAAATAAAAAATATATATTGTTTAAGATGTAGACATTTTTTTGTGTCTTAACATGTTCCCTTGTGTCGAAAAATGTTTCTTACAAACGCTGCATTCAAATTTAACATCGTCGTGTAATGATGTCTTATGTATTTTAAGAGCTTGCTGTCCAGAGAAAAACTTTAGGCAAACATCGCAACGAATTGATTCTTTGTGTTTCACATAATGCTTTTTCAGTTGAATATTATTGGTAAAAACATTACCACATGTGTCACATTTGCTTTCTACGCAATTTTTTACATGAAAACGATATTCATATCCTCTCTTAAATGACCGGGTACAAGAAGGACATGCAAGCACCACTGCTAAACCGCAATCTTCATCTTCGCGCATCATTTGACCTTTTTTATTCCATTCCTAACACGAAAAAAATAAAATAACAAATCGCGTTTACAAATAATTAATGAATTCCTAATATTCAAAGCACCTTTCTTTTTAAATCATCTAATGCTTTCCATCTTTCAGAACCAATCTTGCTAATTTCAGGAAAATCAGGTAATCGATTTGCATTGTTTTCGGCTTCTGCCATCGCGTTTTTCTTAAGGTGAAACACGTAACATAAATATGGATATTTAATATATATAAATGTATTCATTAAATATATTTAAAAAGTATTAATTATATAAAAATAAACTAAAATTTGATTATGTATAACATTTTTATATAACTAATTATAATAGTTAAAAATAAATAACTAAATGTTTACGCCTAAGTAACTAAACATGAAGTAAGAACATACGCCTAAGTACTGAAGTAGAAATGATATGTTTGTTTAGTTACTGATAATAAAAATAAATGATAGAGATAAAGCTTACGAATCACTAAAATGCATACGACAGTTTCTCTGTAAAAGAAATTAAACTCATTGATCTTACATCCATTCTTCTTCTTGTGATCATCTATAAACAAAAGAATAATATATTAAATCATAAACAAAGAGTCCAAATGATTTTTTAAGAAATCAAAAAATAACTTTTAAGCGGTTGACAAAATACAATTTGAAATCTTACCTTTTAATTCAAAGCTCAACTCATTTAGAGAAGTATTTGGTGTAAAATTTTCGGTTACAGTGTCAGTATTCATTTCAGCCATATTTTTTTATTTTTCA
The DNA here is from genome assembly GCF_038396675.1 of Hydra vulgaris. Taxonomy (NCBI): domain Eukaryota; kingdom Metazoa; phylum Cnidaria; class Hydrozoa; order Anthoathecata; family Hydridae; genus Hydra; species Hydra vulgaris. The sequence goes on along the minus strand of NC_088922.1, from coordinate 66,448,696 downwards.
AATTCTACAGAAAATAATAATAAAAACAATCTTTAAATTTGCTTGCTTTTATCGTATGAATAAAAATGTATACCGAACTAGTGGTGGATTTATAAGTTGGACCCGGTCAGCAAAGTAAGAAAAGAGCCCCAATTTTGGCCTGGTGACAAAGCCCTCCAGACTAATACTTTTCTAATAAGAAAAATCACATCCCAGTGGGACCCGGCCACCATTTTTTACCCGTTAAATCCGCCACTACACCGTACTTATATATAAATTCTAGTAAGAAATAACATCACCTTGTTTAGTGACAAATGGAGGGTTGTTGTAACGCTTATAATATGGGTCAGGAGCCAAAAAAAAAACATTTTTTATGCGGAATGATGAAATTTATTTTTTGCACTTTCAAACGTTTTAACTTTTTTTACACTTTAATTTTTTGCGCCCATTAAAAAATTAATGAAAAAAAAAGCTTTAAAGTACGATCTTTATAATAAGCATAATCACTATTTTCATATTTGTGAATGCCTTAATTCTAATATGCGGAGAATGTACCAATATTTATTTTAAGCCTTTATGGACAATATAATTACCTATTTACATCATATTTTTATATATATGTGTACATCATATTTTTATATATATATGATTTAAAAATTTACAGTATGATAAACAGAACATAGTTCATTCTTAAGTGGTATAAACAGGAGAAGTAACAAGACTGTATAAATAATATTTATAATTCAATTATATTATACAACATAAATAATTATACAACATAAATATATTATACAACATATATTATACAACATAAATAAAAGACAATAACTAAATAACTGGCATTATATTATTAGCATTTTTTGTATTCATTTTTTTCGTAATTTAGGTAATGGGCAGAACAAAATTTAAAGAATCACAAAAATTATAACTCTTATATAGCATTAGTCAGAAAATGTTAAATACGAAAAAAAAATTAACTTCTACAATTAAATATAAATATATATTCATATACATAATAAATATTCACATATAAAAATATAATATAAGTCACACATATATATACATATGTATATATTTACAATATACAGGCTCTATCAGAGAGGGAGCCACATGGGCCGTATGGCCTGGGCCTCCGATTATGTTGGGGCCTCACAATTTTAGAATACATTTTTTAAACACATAAAAAACATTAAAATAATAATTCAAAATTTCTAATTACTCTAAATAGTTAATTAAAGTTAATAAATTAATTTCTGAAAGTTACACATTTATTTGGTATAGATCTACCTGAAGAGTGTAACTTGTGGCTTTAACTTGTGCTTTATTTTAAGCAAATTTTACTCAAATCTTCGTTTTGGGGCCTCCGATTTATAACTGGCCCAGGCCTCTTCAAACCTCTAAAAAAACCTGACAATATACATATGTATGTATGTATATATATATACACACATACTAATATACATATATATATATATATATATATATATATATATATATATATATATATATATATATATATATATATATATATATATATATATATATATATATATATATATATATATATATAACATATGTGTAATGATATAAATACTTAAATATAAATATATATACAGTAGGCAAAACAATAAATGGCACAAACTTTTTTTTTCAAAAAACTTGTATAAAATGATTAAAAAACGGAGTTGATTTTTGTTTTTAAGGGAAAAAACTATGAATTATTTGAAAATAGCATTATATTGAACCATCTTATTAAAAAATTGTCAAATATAAGTTCATATGGCGTATAAAAATCAACTGTACTTATATTGATCAAATATTTTCAAAAGTCTGGTGAATACAAAATGAGGCATAAAATTTGAGTTGCATGAGAGAAACAGTAAAACACGGTGATGGAAATGTCATGGTATAGGGATCAATGGCTTGGTGAGGAGATGGCAAATTGACTTTCATTGAATCAACTATGAAAGCCAGTTCGTATATAGACATTTTAGAGCAAAATTTGAAACCCTCTGCTTGTAAATTTAAATTTGGAAACAACTTCGTTTTTTAACAGGACAATCACCCAAAACATACTGCCATAGTAACAAAGGAATTTTTTTGGAAAAAATAATATTAATGTGATGGAATAGCCTGCCCAGTCCCCTACCTTAATCCGATTGAGCATTTGTGGTACATTCTAGAATGAAAAATTGGAGATCGAGCTTAAAAAAGACAAAATGATCAAAAAGCAGCATCAGTCAAATTATTGGAGAAAATCCAGAAGAATCCAAATCTCTTGTGGAATTGTTGCCTCAACGTCTGCAATAATTAATTTTGTCTAAATATACTATACTAAATTTTTTGTCAAAGTTTGGAATTTTTCTTATTTGTGCCATTATTTTTTTTGCGAAAAATTATTTGATCAATAGAAGTACAGTTGATTTTTATACATCATATGAACTTATAATTGACAATTTTTGAATAGGATGCTTCAATATAATGATATTTTCAAATAATTCATAGTTTTTTCCCTAAAAAACAAAAATCAACTACCGTTTTTTAATCATTTTATACAAATTTAAAAAAAAAAAAAGTTTGTGCCATTTAATTTTTTGCTTACTGTATATGTATATATATATATATATACACACACACACACACACACACACACACACACACACACACACACACACACACACACACACACACACACACACACACATATATATATATATATATAAATATACATGTATATATATGTGTGAAATTTAAATATTTCTAGGAAAGCAGAACCTTCTTTGTTTTATATACAAGTTGCTGGTTCTTTTTTTTGTTTTGTGTTTATATTTTCTGTAACCGCGTTTAAACATTGTTTATTTTCTTTATCCTCTCCTGAATTTTATAAAATTGTGGTGATAAAGTTGTAAATGCACGGTAAAGTTCTATAATTATTCTAAACAGTTTAGACTAAACTGTTTATCTTTCAAACATATCTACCCTATTGATAAATCAACGAATCTCATCAGATTTGCATATAAAAAGGTAGCAATAGTTAAAGAAGCAAACAATCATCAATGATTGATTTATAGGTTATTGCTTTGGAAACCTCGTTAAATATTTATCCTAAGTAAGCAGTTCCCGTTTAAAGCTATTTAACTGTTAATGTAAATTGAAAACAATCTTATTTATGTTTCTTGTTGTATGAAAAGAACATATATGCCATAATCAACACTTCTTAATAAGATTTTACCAACCTTGGAAGACATTTCATGTTGCAACTGTTTTTAACATTTAGAAAACAAAAACTTGAGTTATATCACATATGATAAGATTCTTGATATTAACTGTTCAATGTTGCTTTTATTTTTAGCCTCGTGCACAGTCAGCGCTTGTCTTCATCTAAACCTACGGCAACCGCTTTTCTATCTGCATTTTACGCGTATCGCAAACGGTTAAAATGATACCTCATATAGTTTAAGGCCAGTCTCCGTAAATTTCGGGTTCGTTGCGTTTATCTGAGGGTGACGTAAAATTGTGCCGTTCAGATCCCGCGGGATTTTCTAAACGTTTATTATAAAGCGATAACTGATCAAGTCCGACGAGAAAGTTTTCTATGCAATCTTTAATTATTCGAGTATATATCATGAGTTCATAACATGTTATGAATTAGTATATAATATAATGAATTTACAACAAACCACATTATTTGTTATTCAAATCTTGAATACTTATTAT
>NC_088922.1:66437500-66442500 GCF_038396675.1 Hydra vulgaris | reverse complement strand
CCAAATGTTTTTTATATGACCTTTAAAGTCATGAAGTGGCTCTATAGGACTGACCTCATAGTTATCTAGATTTGAGAGAACAAGTGCATTTAACTCATTCCCAAAGCACAAAGCAGGAGCTCTGGAAACACCAGCAAGGTTTTGCTTTAGAAGTTGTTCTGATTGTTTTTTGGTTCTTTTCATTCCAATATTTTTATTCAGTTTGCGTACAGATATTTCCAAATCAAGGCTGGAAATGCTAAGTTTTTGAAAAGGAGCTATTGCTTTTGCTGTTCTTCCTGCAGGACCAATAACAACCTTAAATTTAAAGTTAGTGATATAAAAAATATTTAAATATTTTGTAATAAGTAGTGTATTTATAAATATTTAAGACATAATTATGCTGTGCCTTAAAATTATAGTGGAATGTAATTTCAGATTTAAAAATAGTTTAAATTTATGAAGTAGTTTCTTTCAGTTTTCGTTAGCTATTTAGTCTTTATATTTCCAATAAATATAATTTCATATCTATTCTGTCAGAGGTAAGATCTGTTTATTTAATTTAAGATAAAATTAACTTAAATTTAAGTTAAAATTTGTTTAATACACAAAACTTGACATGTAACTTAATTAAAAGCAATGTTACTTTACTTTTTTCCTTCTCTCTTCTAATGATATGATATTATGCGAATAAACAATTGGAATATCTGTAAATTGGCTAACATTACAGCCGCATAAACATGGATAATGGCCACCATGAAGATTTCCGGTTTCAAATTGTATTTCTGGATGATCACCTAAATGATAAAATTTTATTCAGCAGTTCATATCTTAATTTACTAAATTTAATTTAGTAAATTAAGATATGGTCATATCTTAATTTACTTAAGTTACTTTAGTAAATTAAAATATGACCTTTATGAAACTTAAGTAAAGTACACCTAGAAAGATGGTATCATTCTCTCCAAAAGATTGCTATTCCAAATTATTGCTTTTTCAAATGCTTTTTTTATCTATTAAAAGTTCTTTATTTTCGTGGAAAGTATAAAAATGTATTAAATTTGAAAATAAAAAAATTATTAAATTTAAATTGATTTTCATGTTTCAATTTCATTCAAAGTCTTGACTTGCCCTGCTTTTAGTTAACTAAAAAGTAGACAATTACAACATATTTTAAAATTATTAACTTACCGTGAAAAAATCGTAAGACGTCGTGAACTATTTTGCCTTCAATATTTAGGGGAATGTGCAAATCTTTAATGTCTTCTAATCTAGTTTCTATATAAGATAATTTCCCTGCAATTGTGTCATTTATGCATCCAAATATGTATAAATGAGGCGTTTCCACTAATTCTTGAACGTTATAACAGTTACCAGTTAGTGAAAACATTTCTCTGTCATTATAATAAAGTTTCTCATCATAAATTGATTTAACAGTTAGTAATAAATGACCCGAGTTTAAAATCGAAGCATGATCTGACCAGATTATCAAATTTCTTCTATATATGCTTGTTGGATTTTCTCGAATGATTTTTTGTGATATATGATCTTCGAAAATCCTTTTGCGTATTTCATACAATGAAATTTTTCTGCCTGAAATAGAAGATGAGGACGTTTCTAATTTTCCAATCTTATTAATAGCAATTGTTGGGTATTTTTTCTGTTCAATCAATGTTCCTAAAATATATTTTCCAGAAGTGATATTTTGATTTAAATCCTCTTTAATCTTCTTAAATGATCGTGGGATTGGTACAGAGATTCCACTACCTACATAAAAAGATTATTTCTTGATAAAAATCTATAATTAATAAAATTCTTGTCGTGACAAGTCAAATGAAACTGTGTTATTTTCAAAGTTTAACCTTTTTACTAATGCAGGCAATTACTTAACTACTCTAAGGTGCTTTACAGGATATAGCATGTAGGAATTTTTTATTCCAGATCTAATAAACGATGAGAGGAAGTTAATAAAAGGGTGTATTGGTATAAACCAAAATCTCCTTCTCAACAAATCGAGATTTACTAGATTTTTTTAAAGATCGACAAATTTTATTGTCTGTTTGGACTGAAAATTTTTACTTTTATCAGTGACCGATATATATTTTCTAATTTTTAAGTTCGATTTTTACTGTTTATTTATTTAGTTTAGAGATATAGTTTTGAGATATAGTTTTTTTTATTGATAAAAAGTAAAAATTAATAAACGAGGGGGGGGGGGGGGAAGGATTTTTTAATAAGCTTGAGGTGTGAAAATTTTCCAAAAATAATTAAACGCCACCCTCCTCCACATATTAAGCGCCTTAGAGTAAAAACAATACCTAACAACCCTTCCTTTAGTCCAGCACTTTAGTAGAGGATGAGTTTTGTCTACAATCTGTGTCATAAAAACTTTTAAATTTTTTAAAGATTTAGATTTAAAAAATTAACTACACTCTACAAATAAACAAAATATGAACATTTTAAAAGTCTATTCAAGTACATTCTTGTTAAGGGAACAAATTTCTTACATCTTATTGCGATGATAAAAATTGAGCGCATAATTAAATTTATCTATTAAGTTTACCTGATATTTATTTTATATGTTTACCTGACAGCTTATTGAGTTTTCTTCTCGTTCTAATTTTATTAAGTTTAGTACCGCTAAAGGTGTTTATATCAACATTATTTTGTTCCAAGAACTCACGAACAACCATGTTACCGTTTGATCCCTGAATTTTGTATTTCCTTGCCAGTGCGGAGAGATTAATCTAAATTAATGATTATTTTAATTTTGCATTTCTTTGCTAGTGCTGAGAGATTAATCTAAACTAATTATTATTTTTAATTTTATATATTTTATTTTATTTTGTATGCAGAAACTTTTGGTAATTTGTTTATTCCATTATATTGATCTACGTTATTTATTTAAATTACAAAAATTAATAAGATTCCGATACTTCAGAGCCTTTCTTCATTTCCTGTACTTCATTTAACATACTGACTTTGTTAAAATCAATGTTGTCCGGATTCGGAGAATGTCTTTTTCTCTTTTTGCCAATAGCATTGCCTTAATAGTTATTTAAATAAATTGAAATTAGACAAATTTAGATATAGAAAATTAAAAAAATGAAGTATAGGTATAAGAAAATCTTATTTAGATCATACCAATGATAACCACACAATAATTATGTATAATTAAATACTAAAAAAGGTAGTTTCTCATATCATTCCATTGCACTTACTATTAACAGACATTGTTCGTTTAACTGCATCTTGTTTAGATTCAAAGTGAAGGCTTGTGCGAATTTTTAAATAGGCTGACTTTGATTGACGAACACCAAACAAAGTATTAGTGTCTTTGCTATTCTTTTTCCAATGACTTTCAACATTCGCTTTCAACTTCCGGTGGGACTTTCGTAGTTGATTTTTTTTATCTGCAGAAGATAACTTTTCAGTCAAATTAGTTGAGGGCAACTTTGACAAAACCTTTAGAAACGGTGTGTCATAAAAAGAATCCCAAGACTTGTTGATGTTCGCCAAGACCAATTGGCATGTTTCTCTCATGTAAGGAAGCGAATTTTTAGTAAAAGGAATATTAACGCTTGAAATCTTGGTAGATAAATTGTTTTTCACTTCTGCGTTACTTGTGAAAATATTGGTATTATCGCTAAGCGGTGGTAGTGACTTTTTTGGCCGATGGTTTACCGAGCTGGGAAAAGTATTTACTGGGTTTTCATCATTTTTACATAAACTACAACCATTAAGTGTATGTTCTTTTTGTATGAAGGGATTTAAGTCATTCCATACATATTGAGAATAGCGTTTAGTAAATTTATTTCTTTCGTCACCACACCATCGATGTTTTTTTAAAAATACTGCCAAATCATGGGATTTTCGATGGAAATATTTTTCGTTCATGTGAATGTGCTGGAATTGACTATTAAAACGTTCATACCTTTTGCGTTTCATAGTATAATGGATTTCTTCTAACCCTTTTAATACTTCAGCTCTCATATAAAAACACTCAATAACTTTGGCCATATTGATAAGAAATTACTTGTATCAACTTGTTTAAATCTATATTTAAGCTAATAAATTACCAAAAAAATTGCTTACAATTAAGCACTGTATTAGGCGCAAAAAAGAACGATAAAAATTGAATGATCAACATGGGCTTATCTAGGACTTTATCCAGGGAGGGGGGAGTGTTGTCCGACCCGAAAAGAAAGAAAAAAGTTCCCTTTTTTTATAGATAAAACCACTGTTTCATATGATCATTTAGAATGTTTTTAGAATAAAGGTTATTAGATACTTTGTTAATAAATATATTAAATGGATATAAAAAAACTAAAAAAAAAAAAAATGTTGCAGTAATAAAACATAATTAGTAACAACAAGTAACATTTTTAAAATTTCTTTAATTTTATCAATATTATTTTGAAGTAAGACATTTCTTAGGGTGGTAGTTACATATTTTTACCCCCCTTTGAATCCGCCCGTGATGATCAATACTGTATACTTAAACTAAATTAATCAGCGCCATTATTCATCATTGTTTTTAATAGCTCAATCAATTTTTTTTCAACAGTTAAATATATATATTTTGTTTCATATCATAAACTTTTAGTGATTCTAAATCAATTGACTGGATGATTATTGTTAAAACAAAATGAATAAAAAATTATGATAAATTAAATAAAGATAATTTCAATACAAATCAAATCCTATTTAACAAAAATTTATTATTAGAATCTGAACTATTACTCCAATGATATCACAAAGGATGTTTTCAAAACCAATCGCATAGGTTTTTCCAATTCATTTTGATGTATATAAACATTCGACAATTACCATAATCTTTAAACTTATTTAGCTGCTTTTAATAAATTTATGTAAATTACTTGTTAATTCAACTAATGTTCATGCATTTGTTGTCATTGATTTATAATGTATTTCAATAATAATAATTTTACTACAAAAGAATTTAATAAATCGATTTCTATTTCTTCCAGACAAATCGGTTAAATTCGTTATGTCAACAG
>NC_088922.1:66412500-66432500 GCF_038396675.1 Hydra vulgaris | reverse complement strand
AAGTCAAAGCAAAAGTCATTATAAAAAACTATTAAAAGTTTTTAAAAATGACTTTTTGCTTATAACTTCGGAATTTTTGAAATTTCAAAAAAAACAAAAATTAGTTTTCAATAGCACTTATAAGAATATTTGAGAAATTAAATCATAAGTATTTAAATTAAAATATTAAAATATAAATTAAATATAAAACAATGAAAAGAGTGAGCAAAAAGTAAAATTATCAAATAGATCAATGTATAGATCAATGTAAGCCTTGAATTTTTCCTATGATTGATTGAGTAAACTCAATTTATTTATGTTGAATATCATTTGCATGTTTAAAAAAATAAATTTAAAGCAAACATAGTTTATCCAGTAAACTGTAATATTGGTGACTGTAGAGCTTTTTTAATTTGATGCAATGTTATTTTACCAATATCTCTTTTATTTCGGCATGTAAATCTTTTTGTATCCTATTTTTGCATAACTTATGAAATAAGTTATGCAGAAATAAGATACAAAATGATTTTGCATAACTGAAAATACATAAACCAAATGCTCTATAGCAGCCAATCGTATCAGTCTGTAATGGTCCATCAGACTTGCTATCTTATTTTACTTATTTACTCAACAGAACCCCTTACTGAATAACTCCTAGCATCTTTAGGACACAAATAGTTTTCTTGTCAATAAAAGTTCTTTTTTACCTGTACTTTTTTTTCTTATTGTTCTTAATTAATCTGCTTTGTAGCTAAGCAACCAGCATCAGTCTGTTGTTAATGTTCTTGTTCTAGTTTAGGGTCACGATCTTATTGAATCTGTAGAGTTTTTAGTTTATGATCATGATTTAAGTTATTCATAGTTATAAAACTACTCACAGAATCAGTTTTATTTTGCTTAAATTGCTTTAAATTACACTGAGAATTTTGTTTTAGATTCAGCAGTTGCTGAATTTTTAACAAATGACACTAACTTTCTGAACAATTTTTCATATGTAATTCTAGGTGTGAAATGTGAAGTTATTTGTCTGTGATGCTTATTGTATCAACAATTTTATGCTTTGTCAAACTTGTATTTTATAAAAACAGTGTCAATATGGTTTTTTGAAGTTTCTGTTTTTAAAAATAATACTTAAAAGTTTCTGGTGTTGTTGCAATTTTTGAAGGACCACTGTATGTTTTAACTTTAACAAGTGTGTTAAAACTTTAAAACTATGGTGCATGATAATATTTGTGAGAGTTACTGTTGCTGATAAATCTAAAAAAAAAACAAAAAAAGTTTTTAAAATATAGAAGTTCAATTCTAAATATTAAACCAGAAAGGACTGAAGAATTTCAATTTAAATAATCTTTTGAGTTAAAGGAGTTTGAATCACAAGAGTTTAACTGTAGATTAAAATTGAAAGTACGGTAATCTAGTTAATGTCAAGATGTTGAAGATTATATAAAAAATTGTTAGAAATGCACAGAGATAAAAGTGAATAAAAGGACAGTACATATGAGGCTTAGTGAAAATAAACCATGGTGCAGAGGCTGTGTGGTGCATATGGACCATACAGAGGTATGGTATAGAGTCATGGATTGTTTTTGTTTTATTTTGTCTTCTCTGGATGGCCTGATGTTATTTAAGTTAGAAATCATGAAGCTCTTACAATTGAAACAGTACTCCAAAGTGTTTTTTCAAGAAATAGAGTCCCAGATGTATCAGATAATGCTGCAGAATTTCATTATAACTTTATGCAAGTGAGTGAAAAATTAGCCTGCTGGCCATATAAGAGTCCTCTATATTATCCTCAATCAAATGGAGTTGCTGAAAGAAAGATAATCACAGTTACAATGAGTTTAAAAGCATATTCATCAAATAAAGGTTCATTAAGTCAGATTATTTAATTAGAATGGTTATTTAATTAAATGCTGCTGAGTATTTATTTAATTAAAATGCTACTGAGTTGTAGAACAATACCTCATGCAGGATAATCAAGGTGTCTATCTAAAGTAATGGGGAGGTAGTTGAGATCTCCTCTCACTATGAGCTTTGAAAGTATACCTTTATTGTATCCTGAGAGACCATATTCAATATCAGAACTTTTGTATTTCAAGTCAGTCAATATACTTTTTGTTTTTTAGCTTAAATAGCACTGTCATTAACCGATCAAGCAAGTAATTAAGTTTTTTCTGCCACAGATTCGAAAAAATTATTTTTACCAAAATCATACAGTAGTAACAAAAGTTATAAAACACAGATTGTTAAAAAGCATAAAATTTCTTTCTTAATTTAGATATTGCAATTTATCCTCCCCATTCTCCACTCCCCCTCCCTCCCTCCTTCCTCTTTTCTCAATGCGTGAAATTTTTAAAATATTAAAAACAAAAAAATATTTAGTTACTTCGTTTAATCTACCATTAAACGAAGAAGCCTGGAAACCTTGGCCTTTGTTTTTGATAAAGCAAAGGTCAAGGCTCCATTTAATTGGGTTACAATTTGCCATCTAAAACTTTAAATAGGCCTGCCTGCAGCAACATGCATAAACACAGTTGACATTAGTAAAATGAAGTAGTTAGGAAACGTTTGATAATGCTAATACAATTTCCAGAGCTTACATGTCAAAAGCTCAGTATTTATGTTACCTTCACCTTCAAAGTATTGATTCACTTTTACCCATTCAAGTCAGCATAAGTGCGTATAGATATTTGTATATATATATATATATATATATATATATATATATATATATATATATATATATATATATATATGTGTATGTGTATATATATATATATATATATATATATGTATATATATATATATATATATATATATATATATATATATATGTATATATATATATATATATATATATATATATATATATATATATATATATATATATATATATATATATATATAATATATATATATATATATATATATATATATATATATATATATATATATAAACAAGACAAATTTTTTAATTTGTAAAATCATTTTATTAATCAAAAACAATACATGTTTCGAATAACACTAGTCATCTTCAGATAAAATTAAATATTTAAAACTTGTTAAAATACCTATAAAGGTGTATAAAAAAAACGATACAAGGTATAATTATTGTTGTACAAACTAATAATAATATAATTACAAAAAAAAACAATAAAACCAATTAAAAAGTTTATCATGTCATACTAAAGAAATAGGAAATAAGAAAAGAAAAGAAATAGGAAATAACAAAAGAATGAATTAAAAATATATGCAACATGTATAGAAAGTAGTAGCAAAGCAAAAAGTGTCATTTGGACATGGTTAACCTGTTTATTCATACCAGGTTTTAACCATTCTATGAACATACTTTCTTTATGTTTTAACTCGAGTTTGTTAGATTTTGAATCTAACAAATTTGGCATCTAACAAAATTCGAAACAATTTTCATTAGCATGGAGATATTTATAGATATGAGACTTTTTACCTCTCTTGTAATGCTCAGGTCTTGAGATTGTGAGTAGTTTTGTCTATATAACAGGAGTTACATCCTGCACATGCAAATTTATAGACCACAAACGATTTGAACTCTAAGGATTAGGATCTTTAGAAGAAAAGAAATTGGAAGTTTTCAGCAAGGTAAATACTAATTTTTACTTAATATTTACTGAACAGCAATATCTTTTAGCAAGTGAATTCAGTATTTTTTTAGTTAAATCAGATATTTTTCCCAATAAAAGACGAAGATTCTTTGATTTTTGGTTGTGGTGGATTATTTGAGTTAATCTTGTTTAAATAGGAGTTATATATTTTTAAAATTAGCCAACATGGGTACATGTTTCTTTGAAATACATTTAAGAGGTTGTTTATGTCAGACTGAAACCAAAGTTTTGTACTAAAAATTTCAAATGTTTTATCGATTAAGCATTTGATTAGACTATCTCTGTACGAAAATGGAGTGAAACTATAAAAGTTAGTGTGAAGACCAGAATAGGTTTTTTTTCAAAGTGGAGAATTGGAATAGTTTTTTAAAATCATTTTTTAGTAAATTTATTATTATTATTATTATTATTATTATTATTATTATTATGGAGTAAAATTAAATTAACTGCAATTTCAATGGTTTCTTTAAGCGGAACATCGGTATAAAATCTGGTTACATCATATGATACTAAAAAATATTCGTGGAGATTGAATTGACTTATTTCTTTAACGAAGGAAAATGAATCTTTTGTACAAAAGTTAATGTTTATTAATAGAGATAATCTAAATGAATCTCTAAGTAATTTGGCAAGTTAATAGTTATAGCTTCCAATAGATGATACAATAGGTCTAAAGTTTATGGTAGTCTCAGAAGAATTTAATTTATGCATCTTTTCAAGAATTTAATTTATGCATCAATCATGTCCAAATGACACTTTCTGTATTTTTTAAAACTATTCTTTTGTTAATTCCTATTTTTTTAGTGTGACACGATAAACTTTTTAATTAAATTATTGTATTTTTATAATTATATTATTATTAGTTTGTACAACAATAATTATATTTTGTATTGCTTTTTTATACACCTTTATAGGTATTTTAACAAGTTTTAAATACTTAATTTTATTTAAAGATGATTATTTGAAACATGTATTGTTTTTGATTAATAAAATGATTTTACAAATAAAAAAGTTTGTCTTGTTTACAAAAATATTTACATTGTTGGTGTTTGAAACTTTTTAATTTGTAAAAATAATATATGTTTTGACTATACATTACAGACGACGATACATGTTTACACGATATATACATTACAGACTATACATTACAGACTACGATACATGTTTCGACGAAAAAAGTAATACATATTTTGACTAACACTAGTCATATATATATACATATATATATATATACATATATATATATATACATATATATATATATATATATATATATATATATATATATATATATATATATATATTTATATATATATTTATATATATATACGTATATACATATACATGTATATACATATGTATGTAAATATATATATCTATATGTATATACATATATGTATGTATATATATATATGTATATATATATATATGTGTGTGTATATATATATATATATGTATATATATGTATATATATGTATATATATGTGTATATATATGTATATATATCTATATATATCTATATATATCTATATGTGTGTCTATATATGTATATATATATCTATATATACCTATATGTATATATACAGTGCCGGCTGGTGGCGTGTGCGAAGTGTGCAAAGCACACTGGCAGCAAGTTTTAAGAGCAACAGTAAATAAAAAATTGCACAAAAAATATGTCGTTCTAATAAAATTTGATCATTATTAAGCACGGCAATTTTTTTTTGCACACACTAAGAAATGCTCACAAGCCGGCTCTGTATGTATGTATATATGTATATATATGTGTGTGTGTGTGTATGTGTATATATATATATATATATATATATATATATATATATATATATATATATATATATATATATATATATATATATATATATATATATATATAATACTAGAATTAAAAAATTTCACTGCCTAGAAAATAACATATTAAAACTAAAAATTAAAAGTATGCACTTTTACATTAAATTTTTATAGATTTCTCAATCTTTTTTTATAAAATGATTATTTTTATAACTTTTATATAATTTTGCTTCTTTTAAGACCCAACACGATATAATTTTGAAGAACTTTTGTTCTGATAATTATAGGGACCTTTTCTTTTGGTAATTATAGGTCTTGAGCTACCCCCCAAAATTTTTTTTTTTTTTTAGAAAATTTTTTAATTCTAGTATTATTTTATTATACACATTTAGAGGGAGAGAGCAGACATTTAAAAAAAAATTTGTTTTAACAGCCACCCTAATATATAAATATACCACCCTAATATATATAAATATAAATATATAAATATATATGCGGTAGTGGTGTAGTGGTAGAGCGCTCGCTTCATAAGCGAGAGGTTCCGAGTTCGATCTCCACCACGTCCCTGGTAGTACCGCGCTCAACTTGTTTCTCCGCGCAGCGGCCTTGTTCGTCAAGGTTCGTGTTTCGGAGTTATAGAGTTGAGAGAGGGTTATAACCACAATTAAGTAGCCTCCTCATCTGTAGTGGCCTTCTGGGCCTTGGGGAGGTGAAATAACAAAAAAATATATATATATATATATTTATCTTTTTTTTTTTTTAAAGTAAAAAGCACCAAATAAATTTTATCAAATAGTTTTTAAAAGGATAAAGTCAAGTATATTAATGAATGATATTTTTATATCAGGCATAGAATAATTGACATATCCAGGCTCACAAGGCATCCTCATTTTACAAAGAAGTGCAGGTTATTGTCTAGATTAAATAAGTTTTTACTCCCAGTTATCAAGTGCATCTAGTAATTTTAACTTTTCCACCATGTTTTCATGATGGTATGATTGACCATCTGGTAGTTTAGCATACTCTTTTACACTAAAGGAGGATATCTGGCAACCTTAGACGTTCATTCTATATATATATATATATATATATATATATATATATATATATATATATATATATATATATATATATATATATATATTTATATATATATATATATATATATATATATATATATATATATATGTTATATATTACATGCGGTAGTGGTGTAGTGGTAGTGCGCTCGCTTCATAAGCGAGAGGTTCCAAGTTCGATCCCCACAACGTCCCTGGTAGTACCGCGCTCAACTTGTTTCTCCGCGCAGCGGCCTTGTTTGTCAAGGTTTGTGTTTTGGAGTTATAGAGTTGAGAGAGGGTTATAACCGCAATTAAGTAGCCTCCTCATCTGTAGTGGCCTTCTGGGCCTTGGGGAGGTGAAATAACAAAAAATATATATATATATATTAAAGTTATTTTCAGCAAAAGTTAAGGATGTAATTTAATCACAACAACATGAGAGTTTACTTACGGTCATGTTTTATATATTCAAGTTTAAAATTTATTCATTAAAAGAAAATTTTAAAAATTCATTATAGAAAATAAAAACCAACACCAACCATAAAAGCATGAAAAAAGAAAACATTAAAGTTATTTTACAATCGAAAGATACTATATATATATATATATATATATATATATATATATATATATATATATATATATATATATATATATATATATATATATATATATATATATATATATATATATATATATATATATATATATATATATATATATATATATATATATTAGTAGTAGTAGTAGTATCTGTGTGCATGCATAAATACACACTATTTATCATTGATGTCTAGATAGATATCTCTAGACATTCATCTTAGGTGTAAAGAAACAGGCTAAACTACCAGACAGTGTATGTGTGTTTGTGTGTGCATGTATTCTTTAAAAGTACTGTGTGTATTTATATATATGCATCTGTCTGTTTTAAATAAAGGAAATATTCTTTAAAATGCTTCCTTAGCCTTTTTCACTGAACAGAATATTTTTAATAAAAGTATAAAAAAATGTATTACAATAAACAAAACTATGTTTGTTCACATCTTTGTATAAATGTCTCAAATTCATTATGCTTTCAAATTAAACTAAACTGGCGGTAAAGCGGATATTGTGATATACTCAAAGTCTTTAGCTTTCGAAATATCTTTATTAAAATAGTCATTCTGCAATGGTAGAGAATTTACTTCTTCAATGTTCCTATTTACTAATTTGCAGTAATTATTGGCTTTACAATTGAGTGTAGGATGTTTTAAATATTTATCATTAAACAATAATGTAATTTGATTTGATACCATCCTGGTGCACAGTATTACATATATATTATAACAATGTCCATAAGTTCTTTATTCAGCTTACTGTAGAAATGTGTAAGTAAAGAAAAAAGTTTTTTCTTGTGTGCCACTAAATGTTTCTCAAATCATTTTTAGATATTTTATTTGAAATTTCTCCTGATTGAATAGATAAACATAAACTGTAAAGACATTTTTGATCAAAGCTTAATTCACTAAAGGTATTATCAGAAAATAACTCCTCTGTTGGGTTTTTTTTTATAAAACTACTGCTAAATTAGTTAATTCTTCTGTTATTTATTTTTTATCAACTTCTCTTTTAAATAATTTAAAACAATTAACTAATTAGCTATTGCATTTTTCAACTACTTTCTGTTTCTATTTATTTTATCCACCAAATTTGCTGGTGTTTACTACAGTCGCATCACTTTGAGTTTTATCATAAAGAGTTAATCTTGAATGAGTTTTTAACGTAATTATCCCCATAGTTGTTATTGTCTTTTCTTATATTTTTTCTTACATCATTTCTTACATCATTTCTTCCATCTTGAAGTTCAAATTAGATGCTTTTTCAAGTGGTCTACATACTGTTTTGAATGTTTAAGACTAAATTTACCTCATATATTTTCATACACTACATTCAAGAGTAATATTCATGGGCATGGCTTGACACTTTGCTTTAAAAATCTTTAATTCTATTTACATAATAGCAATATTTTACATCTCTTTTTGTAGGAATCGTTGCCATTGGAAATTTAGAGCTTTGTCCAAATGTTAAGGTGTCAATTTTACTGCAAGTATGAAATGTTACCATAATACAATGAGTAGGTTATTATTAATTTTATAATGTTTTTAAGTACAAAGAGACAATATGTGTGTATATAAATATGTGTTTGTTTGTTTGTGTGTGTATATATATATATATATATATATATATATATATATATATATATATATATATATATATATATATATATATATATATATATATATATATAAGAGTGCCCCAAAAACAACGTTTCTGAAAAATATATGCTGCCACCCTCTTAATGTGTTCTATATGATAAAAAAACTAGAATTTAAAGATTAAACAAAAAATATTTTTAGGGGTCCCTCAAGACCATTGAACATATATCAAGTTCCTAAAATTAACACACAAAAAAATGCTCTTCAAAAGTGTATCATGTTGGGTCTTAAATATATAAAAAATTCAAAAATGATAACTATATTATATAAAAATAAATATGTTTGACTTAACAGCATAAAAATGAAGTTTATTAACTAAAAATGAAAAAAGTGTAACATTTGAGACCTAACATGATGCATTTTAAAGATTTTTTTTTGGTAATTTAATTTTGATATTTAAATTCAGTGTTTATTTTTTTTTATTATATAGAACACATTAAAAGGGGTGGCAGCATATATTTTTAAAAAATGTTGTTTTTAGGGACACATAAATATATATATATATATATATATATATATATATATATATATATATATATATATATATATATATATATTATTTAACAACTTTTTGGACAGGAATTTTTTGCTCCAGTAATATTTTATAAGGAGTTTTTATATTTGTTTATGCCAAGAAATTAACACAGAAATTGTTGTTTGGCAAGCAATCTATTTATGGTAACAAAGCTTCAAATTATGAAACTCCAGAAAAAATTATTTATGAATTATGACTATTAAGTGTTTGAAAAAGCATCATTTGAGTCTATTAAATTAACATGTTAAACAATTGATTTTAAATTTCTACTTAAGTGTCACAGTAGAATGGTTTGAAGGAAATTCCATCAGGAATATTTAGATTTATTATTATTAGGTATTATGTTAAATGGCTGATAAACGTTTAAGTTTTACCAGTGTCTACTTTTATCATATTTATGCCATTAAAATTTGTGCCTGAATAAGTGGATAAGTATATGTCATATAATTCTGCAAATAGTACATCTGTGTTTTATATGTTTCTGCCTAAACTTTGAATACCAAACATGTTACCACCAGATTAAATTTGTGTCTTTTAAACAGTCTTTTATTTACATTAAAAAATTTGACAATGCTTTAGAAAAAAGTCTCGAATTTAAAGTGAGACTTTCGTTTCAATAAAAAAATTATGAAATATTGTAAAAAAGTAGCAAAGTAATTTTTAAGATTATTTCATTCTCTTTCTGTATTAGAATTTTTTTATTTTATTTAATGTAAATGCAAACCCAAACTATTTTTTTCTCATCGTGCTTCACTTAATATCTGATCTAGAAAATATATTTTTTTGTCAATCTGAAATAGTTTTATATTAAAAGTATGTTTGCTAATTTTGCTTTTGGAATCATAAATATACTGATAAATGGAAGGAAAAAAAAAGGTTGCATGTATTAAATTGTAACAGCAGTTAAAACAGACAAGAAAGTGAAGCAACAATAAGCAGTAGGGTTTTTAAGTAAAATGCATTTATTGCATTTTGATTTTCTTTAAGTTAGGAAATAAAATTTTCTAATTTTTTTAATTAAATTTAGTTTTCTAGAAGTGGCAGTCACTACTTATTTATTTTATTCTTAATTATAACAAAATAGATATCTCATACTGATACCAGTATTATACATTTGTGTCATTTAAAAAAAAAATATTTTGTTGAGTAAAATGCAGCCAAGTAGAACAGCAAGAGTTGTAAATTATCATGGATATTAATTAGGAGAGCTTCAAAACTCAATTTAATAAGACTGGCAGTTTCCAAGAACTCGGTTTCCCACACTCTGTAGTAACTTTCATTAAGCAAGTAGCAAGTAACTCTGTCAGCAGCTGTAAAATATTAATTTCGCCAAATATGGCAACTATTTGCCTTCGGAATTAATTAAAATTCTTTTTTACCATATTTTGCTTAGGACATGCATACATTTAAACATAAACGTATTTTATAGATGTGTATAAGAGTATTTTATAGATGTTGTTAGGGAAATACGGCCTAAAAATTCAAAATATCTTAGTTCAAAAAGATAAATATTAAAAAGCTTTTAGTTTATTTACAATTTTAATACTCTTGCTATGAGTTTTCTTTATTTTTATTGTTTAAATATTTTATTATTTATGTTAAAAGTAATTTGATATTGTATACTTTAGGAAGGCACTAGATATTACAGAGTGGACTGGAATTCATTGTGGTTACCAGAGCAACAATTGTCTCAGTATCAGTCTCTCATTGAAGAGTTTTGGAAAAATCAAACTGATATGACTAAGATCATTCCAAAAACATTTCCTTCTGATCCTTCAAAGTCGACTAATCAAAGCTTTCTTAGCTCACTAGAATATTATGACTTAGATTCAGAAATATCCACACATCAGTCCTTTAATATCCAAAAGTCTTCCGAATTAAGTCCAGCAAAAAATTTATCACAGGAGTCTTTGGCAAGTTCTAAACATTTACAATCTGACATCAGTTCTCAAGAGAAATACAGTCTACCTATAGGATTATTAATAGAGAATGATTCTAATATTTTATCTGGCCAAAACGGAAGTGACATTTTTACTGACGGAGCTATCAAGTTGTTATTATTAAACTCTCAATCAAGTTCTAAGAATTCTTTTCTGGCTAATGATACAATTAACGAAGCGACAACATCGGTTGTTGAGAATGATGAGTCTTTAACTCTTTCTAGCACTCCGAAGATGCAAACTTTTGAAGAAAATAATTCCTTAGGAGATAATGAACAAATAAAAATGGAACAGATTGAAACTGATAATGAAATGACAATGCAATTTGTAACTTCTCCTACAGTTAGAAGAAATAGAGTTTCTATACAACTGGACGGTTTTGAACTGGTTAATGTAGAAAATAAACAAGCTTCATACGAGGATCTTGCAACTTATGCACTTGAAACTCTGGCATCTTTTAAGCGTAAACGTGTTAGATTCCCTAATGGCTCCTCTAAACTACCACAATATTGTTTTTTTTGTACCAAAACTATAGCAAATCGTAAAAAATTGCGCGAGCATCAGTTTGGAGTGCATTTTAAAAATGTAGGTGAGTATGTTTGCGGAATCTGTCAAAAAAGGTTTATTTTTAGGCGCCATTTGAAAGCACATATGGCTGTTCATTCAGACAATAGAAACTATAGCTGTTCAATATGTAATTTAACTTGTAAAAGAAGATCTCATCTACATAAGCATATGGCTACACATACAAATGAAATGAATTATCGATGTGATGTTTGCCACAAAAATTTTAAAGTGCAAGCTGATTTAAAAGACCATTGTTTACAAGATCATAAAGACGGACAATCAACTTGTAATGTTTGTAAGCAAACACTCCACACACCATTCTCTGTATATATTCACAGTATGCGTCATTCCGGAACTCGCGATCATGTTTGCGATAAATGTGGGGCTTCTTTCAAAAGAAAACAGCATCTAATTGCGCATCTTAATGTACATGAAGAAATCAAAGATCGGTTAAAATGTCCTGCTTGCCAGAAGGAGTTTCCTGATCGGAAAACCGTGAGAAAACATTTAGAACAAAGTCATCCTGATCTGGCTTCTGAATATCGATATGATTATATCTGTGCTATTTGTAACAAAGATTTTGCTTATAAAGTAAGATAATTTAGATATACTTTCTCATTTGATAAATTGTTGTTTAATAATTGTTTTTCTAATATAGGGACGACTTGATGAGCATATGAAAACACATGATCATGAAACTCTTGAAGACCGAATAGCAAAAGAAATGGATTCTACCAAAAAAGTCGACAAACTTTCTGAGGAAGCATTAAAGCGGTTTTATGATTTATTTGAAAAAGTTGTTGATGAAAATACTGAAGAGCTGTTAATGTTGAGATGTAAAGTTTGCTATAAACGCGAGTTCCGCAAGGTAAGTAGTCTTGAAAAACATTTGCAAGAGCATCAGTTAGGAAATCAGTCATCACATCAGTCAGGTAAGGAAATTCCTATTTACGAATGTTGTGGTCAAGTATTCCCCTCAAAAACATTGTTTCTCAAACATTGTCGCTTACATGAGCCAAAAATTGATAGAAAAAAGGAAGTGTTGCAATGTCGTGAATGTTTAAAAAAATTTCGCTCGAATATTTGTTTGCAAACACATGTAAAGGATTGCGTTGTTCGTTTCAAGGCATCACAGAAAACTGTTTTTAAAAACAATATCGAATTAATTAAAAATACTAAAGAAATAAAACTTAAAGATGGATTTAACAATAGGATTTTGGTTGTATCGCGTGATGCTAAGATCGATAAAAACGAACTACTTGATAGTTTATACGATAAAAACTTAGAAAATGCTATAATGGAATCTGAAACTCTAGTAATTACTTTCGATGAAAATGATGAAGAGACAGGAAAACAAAAACTTCATAATTCTTCTAATAACAAAATAAACGAAATATCAAACGAAAAAGAATTATTGACTCGTATAAGTAACGAGTTAGTTAATGTAAATAAATAGAGTACTGTCATAAAAACTGGCGATGAAAATATCGTCGGTTAATATGTGGATTAATATGAAGTCTCCGTGCTTCTTTTTTTTTTTCATGTTTTTTTTGCCAATTATAGTTCAACTCCAGCTCCAGAATGCGACTCCGTTATGATTTTGTGCGCTTCAATGATATATGCGCTCTAGAATTTATATACTAAATTTCAAAATAAATTAAATAGTTTGTTTTTTTTGTACCACTTAAATTTTGGATTTAAAATTGTTCTACGTAATTTTTATTATGCGTTTCCTCGCAATCCTAATTATTATTTACCGAAGTTTTGATGGTTATTCACTGTAAGTTTACCACAGGAAATATGGACGCTGCTATCATATTTTTATCTTCTTTTTTTTTTTGACTGCCAAATAATCATTTTTTTTGAACAGTAAAACAAAAAAAGTTATTGTGCATAAGAACAAAATGTTGGGCGGCTACCTGACTACAGACAGGTGTGTGTACGAAAGATTTTAGATTGAACCAGCATTAAGGTGGTCGTCTGGTAAAAAAATATTTAAAAAATCAAATTTTTGTTAATAGTCCAGTTTTAATGAAAAATTTGTGCTCTTTTAGAAAATATATACTTTTAAACATACTTTTTAACTAAATTTTTCAAAAATTTAATTCCTGTAAAGACATGCCTTTTCCCTTAGCAACAATCATTTTTGGTTGTTTTGGGCCAAAACTATTAACCAAACTTGTAAAAACCTTTTTTGAGAAAGGCTTGTCTAAATACAATTCAAAAGGTGGTATTCCTGAAATCATTAAAAAAGAAATTGAAAAGGTTTTTATTGATTTAAGGTGGCACACAACTGAAAACAAGTTTTTTTGTAAATAATCAAAATTTTGATTTTTTTTTTTTTAATGACAATTATTTTATATTAAAATAAAATAAAAAACAGATAATTTTTTTTTTTAATTAATTTTATTATCCATAATGGCCAAAAATGGGTTGTAAAACATGTGTTTTTAGTAAATCTTCAAAACCTAATAACTTAATTTTGCCTCAACTACTGAAACTAAAATTTTGAACATAGCTTCCTAATCATATTTCACCCTGTTTGACCGTGGGAATTTTTATAATTTAAATTATTTCATGAAATATTGCATTTCTAACAAAATCACCTAATATATATATGAAATATCAATAAATTCAGCACTATAAACATCAATATTTCACTTTCTATAACTTTTTATGAAAATTCTGAGGGTTAAATGAAGTATTATATTATGATAAACAAATCCTGAAAATTGTATTATGTAATTCTGTTTTGTTAATGAGAAAATGTGTTTCAAAGTTTAAAAAAATACATATTGAGAAAAAAGCAAAAATAAGAAAAAAATATATAACAACATAAAAATTATCAAAATCCACCAGAGATGTAACTATCAGTTGTTTCTTTTATTTGCTGATCGTCTATGAAACCTTTTTTAACTGCTCTTATTTTTTTTCTCTGCATTTTACTTTTATCCGTTGACTTTGACTTCATATGTCGAATTCTGGTTTTGTCAACTTTACTTGACGAAGCTAATGTAACAATTCCACTCAAGCCAAAGTATTTTAAAACTTCTAATACACCATTAGCACCATCATTATAATGCAGCACTGCTGAGTATGTTCCCATTTCAATTGTAGACTTACTAACAAATGTGTGCTTTGGTACGCGAGACCATATAATAGAATTTAATGCTTCATTGGCATTTTGCGTCGTTCCATGCAAACATTTAATTAGAAGATCATCAGCCTGAAGATCTTTGATGATTGGTAAAATAAGATTCTTAATCCAGATAGGTATACATGATTTTGATTTGTAATTTGTATTATTTAGAGCCCAATATTTGCACCAACTTGCCAATCCTCTTGGGCAAAACTGATGTTGCATTTGCTGGTTTTCAAAGTTGGTAAAATGAAATAAAATAGCATAAACTGCCTTTTTCATAGCATACAAGTTGTTGACATTTTGACGAATGGCCATGCCATAATAGTTTTGCATAGAATTTATACATTTTTCTGTTAGGTTACCTCTACCTGATAAAGGTGTTTTAGTGCCTTTGTGTGCTTTGACTAAATTTCTAAGTCGTGTACCCAATCTTTTTTGCACATGACCTACACATTCAAGTTTTATTGGAGTGATGTCAAAATCCTGGTAAGGGTTTGAGTTTTTGACATCTTTGAATGAAGAAGTGTCTCCATCACCTAGAAACTCTTTATAAATTAGATTATTTTTTTTAACCGAGCGATTAAAAATTGTTACTGCTCCTGCAGACTCCATACTTCCAGACGAAGATTTGTGATTTATTTCACATTGATGATCAATTATCCAACACTGATATTCTGGAGTTCCTTTTTTACTGTTCCACATTTTACAGCCCATGCAGTACTTAGACAAAACTTCAATATCAATGCATTTATCCCCAGAAATCGCAGTAACTACACCGTGCAATGAATTGTGACCGCGTTTCTGCCATGTACCATCAATTGAAACTCTTACACATGGTATATCCTGAGCAATGTCAACTTTTTTAGAGTCCTTAGTCGCTAATAACATACTTTTCTCTGAAGCACTTTTATAAGCTACCATAATAGTTTTGTTTAATTTTTGAAATCCATTTTCAGATATACATTTTAAGTTCATGCAAGATGAAAATGTTTTTATAGCTCCATAACCACAGCCTACTTCTCGAAAAGCTATTATTGCACGAATATTAACATCATATGGTGAGTTAGCTGTTACTGCATCAAATTTAGCATTTATTGATTTGTTTGATGAATTAAATCTTTTAACATAATCACAGTGTTCACATTTTAATTGAAACAAATGTGCAAATCCTTTTCTACTGGAATCAACATCTGTTAAAAGTAATGGCTGAAAGCAGTTGTTGCATGCAGTTTTAGCTATAAGTTCTTTAAGAATTGAAAAATTAATAAAAACAAAATAGTTATCTTTTCCAGAATCAAATGTATTCGAGTAGTTGGGTTTGATTTTCCTTTCACTAGAACAGCTACTTGCTGCTTAAGTTGTGGACGATGTCATCGTCGATGATAAGATGTAAGAAGAAGATGATTTTTTATTTCCAACAACACCATTCCATTTTCGTTTTATCCTTCTTGATAAATTTTGTTTAGTTTTATTTCCTTGTTTATTCATTTAAAAACAACTTTATTCCAACTAAATTGAAATCAATTTTTAAATTATTTGGTATAAAATGAGAGAAAAGTTACAGTATAAAAGACTAACATTAACAGATTAAAAACACTCTTGTTCGTAAATAAAATTTTGAATTATGACTTTTAAAACTGAAAACTAACAAGAGTCTGCGTATAACAAATTAAAACCAAGTTTGTGATGGTGTTTTACTGTTTTGAATTCAGAAAAACTCCTATGACTGATGGTTGCTAAGGCGTTGTTAGGGAATTTATTTTCAAGTGTCATCTACTAAAATGATATTAAATCAACTTTTATATCATTTTTGAGACTAATTTTTTTTTTATATGTTCAAGGAATGGTTATAGAATCAAAATACCCAAAAATCTAAAAATTGATTTTTTTCAAAAAACTTGCTTTTTTTCAGTTGTGTGCCACCTTAAGTAATGATGAGCTTTTGTCGCGGTGCTTACAAGGCACAAGCCAAAATGCAAACGAAGGGTTTAATCAGATTCTCTGGCGGAAATGCCCAAAATATATATTTGTTTCAAAAGATGTACTAGAAATGTGTACGTTTTCATCAGTAGTAAGTTTTAATGATGGATATTTAGCTCTAGCTAATGTTTTGAAGAATCTTTGTTTAACACCAGGAAAATATTTTATTGATCGTGCTTTAACATTTGATAGTAAAAAAGTCAAAAATATACAAAAAAATCAACAGATACTGTAAAGAATAAAAGAAAAAAGTTAAGAGCTATACGGAAAGGATTTATTTATAAAGAAAAACACCAGGAAGGAGAAGATTTTATTCTAAAGGATCATTTTAATTATTTTATTTTTATTTTGTTGGTTTTCTCCGTTTGTGATATTTCAGACCTAAAACGCAAATATCTCAGCTTTTATAAATCATTTTTAAATGAAATTTTCAGGGTTTGTTCATCTGTGTATAAGTTAGTATGTGAACCAGAATCTAATTAATTCTTTGAGCATTTTAGGAAATATGGGTTGGTTTTTTTTGAACTTTACCCCTTTTTTAATTTCCCCCAAATACGTAAAGCTGCCATTATGGATCTAAACATAATTATAAATTTTTACTGGTTCACATACTAATTTTATATATATCCTGCATAAAAAACCAAACTTCATGCAAAACGGATGTACAGATAGCTGGAACTCTTTGTTTTAAGAAAGTGATGTTTTAACCATTTTTTTGCTGATTCAGCATTAAAAAACAATTTTTTATTTTTTTTTGTCATTCAAATATAACTTCTTAATGTGGAAAAATAAAACAAACTTTCCCCCAAATTGTATTTTTGATTTTTTTACCAGACGACCACCTTAATGCAAACTTGCGAAAGTGCTTAAGTTAGTAATGCTGGTTCCTGCCTAAGCTTGTCAAATGGGATGTTAATTTTTGCTTATGAGTTAACGTTTAAAAAAACGAACATGTAACTTTCCTCAAACAAAATCCAAGAATATATTTTATCTGAATTTCATACTATATTCTGATGTACAATGCTCTTATATACAATGATTTTGTTGGCTTAACATAGGAATAGCCACTAATAGTTATAAAGACTTATTCAAAGTCTGTTATTGGCCAACATTTTTGCGTGCCCAAGTACTACTTAAGCGCTGAGTTGACGGTGACTGGATTTAAACTTGTATCGCACAACAGTCCAGTTTTTATCAATTCGTTTAACGCTCTAATCAACTGAGCCAAATATAGTATATGGGCACATTAGGATATGTCACTTAAAACAAAGATTTACAAAGAAACTTCTAGCATCAATATTATAGTGCCAATATAGATAAAAAAAATTTTAAGTACCATAATTTAAGTATCGGTTTATTATTTTTAGAATTAAAACGATGATGACGTGTGATTTTGCTATTATCTAATTCAAGTACATCAACAATTTTGTTAAGCGCTATTTTATTGTCGTCTTCTTTTTTCTTAACATCTGTTTCTTTTGATTCATCAACACCAAAAACTAATATTTTTTTTTTTAATTTTATCTGCGGAGACAGCGTTAAGAATGGGGGAATAATCGTTTCTTGGTCATTTATTGCTGATTTATTTGAACACGGTCGGTGAGATATCAGGAAAAAGCGCTGTTTAGGCGCGCATGCGTCAGTTAATATTAAACGTTTTTAAATGCTTTTAAAATGGTTCTTATTTTATTTTTTATAAAAGAATCGTTTTTTCATGCCTTTAATTTAATTCAATCAATAAACATCCTAATTGTACTATAAATTAAATGAAATAGAGAAAATAAAATTTGTAATAATCTTAAATGTGTATTTTTGCACAATTTTTTTTGCTGTAAAAAGATCATTTGTTTTTTTATTTGACATTGATTTTCTAAATTTCTGACTGTAGGAAGAATTCAGTATTTTTTTTTTTAAATTCAGATAAATCTTTACTGTGTGTATAGTTTTTTTCTAGTCGTTGCTTCAACTTTTTTTATTTGTAAATTCCTGATTTTGATCTAACAACATTTTAGCATTAAAATTTGACTTGACAACTTTATATATATATAGGGGGCCCTCATATAAAAAAAATTATACTCTCAATAATATTTATACTATAAAACTCTTTTCCGCAGGTATAGTGGGCCCTAAAATATAAAACTTGGATAAAAAAAATGTCATCCATCGTATTAAAATATATTGTTCAAAAATTTATTTTTGTATTGGAGTATTTTGTATTGGAGTTATTTTGTATTGAATTTATTTTTGTATTGGAGTTTACATTTAAACGAAAAGTTGTAACCTTTTTAAAATTGCATACGCAATTGAGAAATAAAGTACGATTATCAGCTGCGAACTGCCAGATGTTATTGTATAGTTAATTTTTATACCGTTATGTTGTGTTTGTGTATGAATTAGACAATTAGACTGAATTCGGTAAAAGTAATAATTTGTTGCGTATAAATTTTTTTTAAACTGTAAGAAGTTCTTCAATTTATAAGTTCTTAGTTGCATATTCAATATTTTTAAAATATAAACAATATTATTTTGTTATGTCGTTGCATATCAAGGATAATGATTCTATAATCTTTGTTGCATATACAAATTAACTTTTAAATGTATGTTCTCATTTTCAATTTTATATTAAATCTTCCGTTGTATTAAGTTAACTTTTCATTTCTTATTTTATCTGAATTACTAGTCTCCAATTTATTTAATCGTGTTACGAATAATAAAGTATTGTTGCACGAGAGTTTATTACTTCACTGATATATTTAATAAAAGGTAATTAATAAATTTGTAATAATTAAAAATTGTACAACAGGTACTGAATTTATAAATTTGTAATAATTTAGATTTTGACTCATAATAATGGAAAAGAAATTAAGTAGTACAAGCGGTGCAGCAACAAGAAAAAAGTTAAAAGAAACAAAAGCTACTTTAGCTAAATTGCCGAAGCTAACAACGTTTTTGAAACCAATCGAAAAGCGAGCGGAAACGGAAGTGGAAAGTCAAAACTCTGCAGAAGTGGTATGTATAAATCAGTCAGTAGAACATAATGATATCGAAGAAAACATTGCTACTGGTAATAAAAATGTGAACGAAGAAGATGTGA